>NW_008705495.1:180055-181908 GCF_000326865.2 Helobdella robusta | reverse complement strand
TCAATAAATCTGGCAACAGCATCAACAAATCTGGCAGCAACACCAACATATCTGACAACAACATCAACAAATCTGGCAACAACATCAATAAGTCTGGCAGCAACACCAACATATCTGACAACAACACCAACATATCTGGCAACAACACCAACATATTTGACAAGAACACCAACAAATTTGGCAACAACATCAACATATCTGACAGCAACATCAACATATCTGACAGCATCAAAATTAGACCCCTCACTTCGGCCAATAACCACTTTCATATTGATAATTGCCGCGAAGTTTTTTCTTTCATCACCGCCCAAAATAGCATCTATTCTATTTTTAGTTTACTTGTCAACGCTTTTTACAACATCAGCCGCTACAATTACGTCAGCCGCAACAACCACACCAGCCGCGACAACCACACCAGCCGAAGCAACCACACCAGCCGCCGCAACCACACCAGCCGCAGCAACCACACCAGCCGCAGCAACCACACCAGCCGCAGCAACCACACCAGCCGCAGCAACCACACCAGCCGCAGCAACCACACCAGCCGCAACAACACCAGCCACAACAACCACACCAACAGCAACAGCAGTAATATCCACAAACACGACAAACGCAAAAACTACATCTGCGACATTAATATCAACAACAGCCACAGCAGCCACAACAACCACAACTACATCGGCGTCAAGTAAACAATTTTTAAAACAATCAACAGCCATATTTGCGACGAACAATAAAAATTCATTACGAGTTAGAAAATGTTTAACATTTAAATTAGCTTCGACAACCTTTCTATCAACAACATCGACTTCAACGGCCACATCAACTTCAACGGCCACATCAACTTTAGCTGCCACATCAACTACAGCGGCTACATCCACTTTATCAACTACCTCAAAAGCAACACCATACACAACGACAACGATACCAACATCTACAACAACAACAACAACAACAAAAACATCTGCAACAACAAAATTAGTTGGAAAGATTCTATTTACATCGCAAATTACATCACAACTGATAGAATTATCCGCAGCAACTTTAGTTGGGAGAACAAAGTTAGCAACAACAACATCAACAACAACAAATACTATCACATCAATAATTACATCAACGAAAACATCAACAAAAGTTACACCATCAACAAATACATCAACAAAAGTTACACCATCAACAAAAACATCAACAACAGCAACAAGTACAATCACATCAAAATCAGCCGCAACATCAATATCAATTGAAATGGCGTCGCTTTTATCAGAGACTACATCAACTACGACATCAACAACTGTAAAAACATTAACTAAAATCGCAACAACAACCACAACAACAACAAAAACATCATCGTCGTCGTTAATGTTAATATTAATGTTACTCGCATCACCACAAAAATCACCAAATGAACATCCTCACAGACCGGTGAATTCAATGGAAGAATCAATTTCACCAGCATCAATATCATCAATCTTCTTCTTCTTCTTCTTCATCATCGTCGTCATCATCATCATCTAACAAAACAAAGTCCAGCAGTAAGACAGTTTTAGTTGAATATAAATTTTTGAAAGATGAAAAAATCATCACCAACAACAACATCAGAAAGGTTGGCAGCAACAACACTAGCAACAACAACAAACACAACATTCCCAAATACATCAACAACTTCAACAACAACAGCAACAACAACAACTTCATCAATAACATCATTAACAACTTCATCCGCAGCAGCAACAACATCATCATCATCATCAACAACAACATCAACATCAACAACAGCAACAACACTAGAAATAAATTGTCCAATATACAGTTACACAAAACATGGTATGTTATTCAGAACACACAAAAAACAA
>NW_008705495.1:147555-175055 GCF_000326865.2 Helobdella robusta | reverse complement strand
TGAGCAATAAGAAACCAGCCAAGCCGACTCAGCAACAGAAAGTTGAAATGAACCGATTGAACCCGGTTGAAAGGAATGCCTCGGCAAACATTCGAGATTTCAATCGCAAGAGAAATAGAAAACTTCAAAAACACAAAAGTTTTGACGAAGCAGATGATGCAGAGAATGATTATGAACAATTAAACGTGCGTTATCGTGGGCACGAAACCCCCTGCAAACAAAACTCCGACCGAGAATCTGGCAGAGCAGCGATTCACCGACACAGAACGAGTCGAACCGTTGAAACGGGTGACAGCCCAGCGGCCTCTCCAACTAAGCAGAACTCTAGACGCTGCGTTGAGATGTACAACAGAAAGCATCTGGCCATGTTGAAGACATCAGAAACAGCCCTGCAACTGACATCCTCCCCTGAATACGACGACCGACCGACAGTCGAAGTTCATGTCGCAATTCACCCTGCAACACAAACTTGTAAAATTAATGACGGAAATAGAAAGATGTTTAATCTATCCACTTCTGTAGATTCAGCATCAACCGACGCTATTCAGGATTCAAAAAATGACAAGGAGGATGATGACCAGCACAGCATCAACAACATCAACAACAACAACATCAACATCAACAACAACGACCACAAATCGATCGTCCTCACCAGCGATGCAGACGACAACAAAAACACTAACCTCCAGCCTGCTAACGCACTCAAACTTCCTCCTTTTGATTTAAATGACACTGGAAATGGTTTGACAACCGTCAGGGCAGCCATGAGGAAAAGATCGTTCACCATCGCTACAGATGAATTCATGTGAACATTCTTCGGCGCGTGTTATTTAAAAATTGCGCGCGTGTTGTTGTGTAGCTAACGGTTAGATTAATGTGAATATTAAACTTTTTTACGAATGCAAACGTATTCATTTTAAAATAATTTACTGGAAAAAATATGAAAATTTAAAAAACTGAACCAATGTACATAAATTGTAAATATGGATTTCAATGCGAGAGTTTTTAATTAAATCCAACTGCAGACTGGATGCGTTCTTGAGTAGGATATAACTACTTAACTAGTGTTCCTACTGTTTTTTTACGAGTGTATGGTTTGTAATTAGAGAAGAAATAACAATTAATCGTAACAAGTCATGAAATTAATTTTAGTAATTTTTATGTTTTGAATGGCATTTAAATATTTTATCAAAATTAAAATATTTTATCAATTTAAATTATTAATTTAAGCATTTAAATATTTTATCAAAATTATCAGCAATAAATTGCAAATATGCCATTTTTGAAGATTTTTTTTTGGAAATCTTTCATTGAAATAAAACAACTGCAGTTTTTTTTTTCTACAAAATAATTTATCAACATCTTCAAAAATATTTGTGTGTTTGCGTTTGATTGACATGTCGATACCGGGACACCCTCACTCCATTTCGTTATTATCCAAGATCATCCACTGTACGTATTTATCTATGGGGTTTTTGTTCCTTTCATCATATCATTCCAACATTCCCTACTTGTTTTTAGGTCGTAATTAATTTTAGCTCCGTTTTTGGTTTAATTTAATTGTTAACTTTTAATTTTTTTAAACCATCTGTTTATTAATTTTCTACAGATTTTTATTTCAACTTTTTAATTTGTAGCTTTTAGCTCAATTTTGGTTTAATTTAGCTGTTATTTCATATCATTAGTCCATAATGTTTTTTACAGATAGATTGTTATCTCAATTTTTTAATTTATAGCTTTTTATCGATATATGCTATGAAGAAATTTATACATCGGCTCGATTCAACGTGTGTTAAATTAATTCAAAACTGTTGCTAAGCAATGAAGTAAACAGTGAACACCACAGAGAGGACAGGGTTTTACCAATTTTTATATTTCATCAGTATTGCAGAACCTACTTTCAGGCACACCAAACATGCATTTTTTTCATTAAAAACTTTAAACATATCTCAGCTCTCTAGCTAGTGCAAACGGTTAGATGAGATACCTATATCTGCCAATCTATCTGTATTTGTTTTTTTTTATGTTGTATCTATTTGTTTGCACCTGACAGATCATATCGCTTTAACATTCTACTTAATAGTTTCGCTTTTGGAATCATAAATATTCTGGTAGATATCTGTTTAAAATATTTAAAACATTTTGTTAAATTATTACATGAATTTAATTTTCAAGAAAAAATTGCTGGCCAAATCAAAATCGATCCTTTAAACTTTCAGATGAGTTATTTTGTTTCGATTATGCGTGGATTTTGTTCCAGATGACATCATGGATGAATGAACGTATCACGGCCATTTGCAGTCCTGTCAGCAGACTGTGGCAAGTAAATTTTGGAATCTTGGTGGGGTTAACTTAATATTATAATTTGTTCATTCAGCTAACGAATCTATACGTATGATTTGGCTTGTAAGAATAGGATGTATTGTTATTCGTGTAATAATTAATTAATTAATACGTACATTAGTGTTCAATAGTGTGTACATTCGTTTTTGTATATATTAACCAAAACGAATATTCAAAAAGAATATTCAAAAAATAATATTCAAAAAGAATATTCAAGTAACCCACAAATTGTGCCAATCAATAGTGAAATATTCCTCAGTTGAATTCATAATCTTAAAACGTAATGAACGCTGATTGAATAATTGTTTACACATGTACACACCCACACACGGATATATATATATATGTAATATTTGATAAAATCTACCGAATTTATATATATATATATAATATGTGTGTGTGTGCGTGTGCGTGCGTGTGTGTGTGTGTGTGTGTGTAGTTTTCTGTATGTTTTCTGTGGTGCTTTTTATGCACTGAGTCCACTTTTTTCATCAATCTCTTCATATTTTTCAATTATTAGTATATTGATTGACTAATTAATTCCTTCATTCATTCGTTTATTCCCTCAGTCATTCATTTAATCAATTAACCATTAATTAATTCATTCATTCATTCATTCTTTCGTCTACTCATTCAATCATTTATTATTTAATCATTCGTTCGTTCATTCAGCTGTCCTGTGTTTGTGTATATGTGTTAGTGTGTATGCGTTTGGTTGAATGTATGTGCGTGTGTGTGTGGCTGTATGTGCGTGTGTGTGTGTGTGGCTGTATGTTCGTGTGTGTGGCTGTTTTTGAGCAAATACAAACAAATACCCGCCATGATAAACTATCCTTCTCACAGCTGAAGCAAGCAGGTGCAAGCCTAAGAGAAAGCCTTGATAGCAGGATGTTATTCGAGGAAAATAAATAAATTAATACCTCCAAAACTTGGGTACCGGCCCACTTAACGTTTATGAATACCTATACAAGTGCACAAGTACTTATCTCCGTGATGAATGAATGAATGAATGAATGAATGAATGAATGAATGAATGAATGAATGAATGAATGAATGAATGAATGAATGAATGAACGAACGAACGAACGAACGAAAAAACGAATGAATGAATGAACGAATAAATGAACGAATGAATGAACGAATAAATGAATGAACGAATGAATGAACGAACGAATGAATGAATACTTATAATCGGTGCATGTCTACTCGTTATTGATCAGTTGTTTCGTTGATGGTGACGTCATTTTTTTCTATACACAAATACGTTTTCCTCTTTAAGCTAATTGCATGTGGTGTGTTTGTGATGGGAGAGAGAGAGAGAAAAAGAAAGAAAGAGAGAGAGAAAAAGAAAGAAAGTGAGTATGTGTGTGAGGAGGGGGCTGGGTGTGTGTATGTGTGTGTGTATGTGTGTATGTGTGTGTGTGTGTGTGTGTGTGTGTGTGTGTGTGTGTGTGTGTGTGGTGCAGTGCTTAGATGAAAGAATTTTTATTTATTATGACTGATGGCATCTAACTGTAATGTATGGCTGAATTAGTAATCAGCCAATTACATCATGTAATTATATAATAATAATAATAATTTGTTTATTATTATCACCATTTATACTATTATGAAATAAAATATACCACAAATAAAATTAACTAAAATGAAAGTCGCTCGTTATGTTTCTGGCGCCTAGATGACTTAAGATGTAGCGGAAGTGGTGTGTTTGTTTGTGTGTGTATGTGTGCGTGTGTGTGTGTGTGTGCGTGTGTGCGTGCGTGTGTGAACTTGACTTACAGTTTCCATAAGATGAATTCGCATATATTTGTAATGGTTTGGCATTCGTTTGAATGACAAACAACGTTCAAACGTTGCCTGACGACGAAAACCTGATAGGAATAAACAAAAATAAACCACACACACACACACACACAGACACGCACACACAGAGCCACGCACGCACACACAAAAAAAGTAGACATGTAAACTGCAAAAACGTTATAAACATTTAAACAAACATCGTTAACAACTTGAGCAACATGAATAACGTAAAAAACAAACACACAAAGAAACACACACACACATACACACACAAACACACTAAAACACATAAAAATTCCCAAATTAAATTGAATCTACATACATTGATATGCAAATTTATAAGGTTTTTGTTATCAGTATATATATATATATATATATATATATATATATATTTATATATATATATATATATATATATTTACAATATTTTATGAATTCTACCGAACTATAAAATATTGTAAAAATTATGGTCTATTACCAACATTACTAAAAGTTCATCATCATCATTATCATTGAACCACCATTATTCCTCACTTAATCACTTTTCTCACCATCACCATCGTCATCGTCATCATGGCCAGTACGATTATCAAAACCGATGGTGTTTGTTGCTGTTGTTATTATTTTAAACGTTTATATAATGTTAAATCAGTTGTGGTTACGTAATCGATACTGATACTTTATCATCATCATCATCACTATCACCATCATCATCACTATCATCATCATCATCACTGTCATCATCATCATCTCCGTATTTTAACTTTTTTGCGATGTTGTTAATTTTTGTTCGTTTTTTTTTCATAACACGACAACCGGTGAAATAAAAAAGCTGAGAAAAATATTTGATTTTCATTTTGACGATGATGGTGGTGGTGATGATGGTGATGGTGGTGGTGATGATGGTGATGATGATGATGATGGTGGTGATGATGGTGATGATGATGATGATGATGGTGGTGATGATGATGGTGAGGGTTATTATGACGGTTTTAAGTATAACAACGACGTAGACAAGAAGCAGCAGTTTCTCAAAATTTTATTGATATTTTTCATTTCTGACAACGCATTAATTTGTCTAAAGGTCAATTAAAGGTCAATTACACTCTCCCAAAGTTCAGAGGATTCAACAACAAGCCACAAACATGGTATGTGATAGGCGGGGATCTTTTAGTCATATTCAAACCCGGTTACTGCGAAACAGCGCCAGGCGTGGAAGATGAAAATCAGTTACAGTTACAGGAATCTACCATCTGACAAGGTACCAAACTGATAGCTTTACCACTTCTAAAACCAGTTAAACAAATAAACAAACCAACAAACAAACCAACAAACCATCAAGCAAACCAGCAACAAACAAACAATTTCAATCGTGACGTGTTGAATTTATCAGATTTATCTGAGTTAGTTGCATGGCAAGTTCACTTTTTATTCACTTTGTGAAGTTCTACAATTCACTTTGTACGTCTTTCCAATGTAAATAGACTTAACAGAATCAAAGAATAATTAAATATAATAAAATAATCATGCTCATAATAAAAATAATGAAAATAATTATAAGGATAATAACAATAAAGATTAATAATAATATTAATAATAATACGGTAACAATAATATAATAAAAATAATAATATATTATATACAAATATTTGTATACTATAATAATATAATATTATATTATTATAATATTATATTATATTATTACAGAAGCAATGGAAACATTGCGTTTCATAATAATGACAATTAAACAAAAGTTAATTAACCAGAAATTAATTAAAAAAATTTTCGACGAGGATGGGATTCGAACCCACGCGGGGAAACCCCAATGGATTAGCAGTCCATCGCCTTAACCACTCGGCCACCTCGTCCGTTGCTTTGCAGCCATTATAAATGTTCAACATAACAAAGGCATGTTCTATTAGATGCTTGTTGTTGCGTGGTTCGATGAAAATTTACATTTCGTGTTTTATTATTAAGTGTTAATTCATTCTATATATTTAACTTATAGCGATTTTTAATTTTGAAACTTTTAAAAAGTTCTTCTTTCTTTCTTTCTTATACTTTCCTTTCAGGATAACGTATAACGTATTCTTTTCATAACCGGACTGTTTCATTACATCCTCATTCCAAGCCTTTCCTTTCACTTTCAAAAACCAGCTTGAAAATAATTGTTTTCTCCAATTTATGTGTAAATAAACTTTTAATAAATGACAAAAAGGAAGTTATTTTAAAAAAAAAAAAAAAAAACTTTTTCCATCGTCTGTATATTTTCTACACTTTCTATGCTTCCGGTGACGTCAATGCGATTAAAGGTCGGTAAGTTTTTGGACGGTGTTCCTTGTTTTCATTTCATATTTTGATTCATATTCTGAAATTTAATTGACTCGGTTTGGAATTGTTTTGTTTTTCACATTGTTTTAATTGAGCTCTTTTTCTTGTCAAACAATCAAATTTGATCGAAAAAAATTGTTTTTGTCGTCTTTTTGCCGCCTATAAAAAAAATGTCACCTCTCAATTTGTTTATTTTATTGATTTATTGTTTATTCTTGATATTATTATGAATGCCTAAAGTAAAGATTAAAACTTTGGTTTGGCATACCGTAAATAAATTTCATTTCGTTTTAGAAATTAATAAATTACATTTTATCACGGCATTACATTACGTCATGAGTCTTCCCAAGATTGAATGACGTCATAATGAATAACGTACTCAAATATAAACTCAGATAAATAAACTTTTCAACGTATATTTTCGAATTTAAATGTTACCTATGCAGTTTTAGATTTAGTAACATTTTTTAATTCAGTTTAAAGTGGAAAAAATGAGATATTCGTCATACAGTAGTGACAGTCAGTCTGATTATTTAGAAGGCATGACATGCTTGAAGTCCTTCTTAAATTCAAAATCAGGGGTCAAGAAAAAGGTCAAGAAGAGATTTAAACAAATTTCTTCAAAAAAGAAGTCCTCAAAATATCAGGAGAATACTGAAGAACACAAGGTCACTCCTTTTTTTAATTAAGAGTTTTTAGTTTTCAAGATCTTTTTTTATAATTTTACCATTTTAAAATTTCCATTTTATTTTTAGTAAATTACAAACAATTTAACTAGTTATAATGAAATATTCTACTAGATATTGCAGCGAATATATATGTTTAATATCAAATTGTAGAATTAATTCCAGTATTTTAATGCAGAATTACCAAAAAACAATCATCTCATTTAATTATTGATGTAACCAATCCATTCACTTAATCTTAATTGGTTGGTAACATGTAAAAAAATCAATTCACATCCCATTCATTCAACAATTCATCAAATTTTCCCTAATGTGAATTTCAATTACATTTTTTTAATATTTTATTTTATATCTTATTTTTTTGAAAAAAAAAAAAATTTTAAATGAAATTAAACTGCTTGAATTTACTTTTCAATGGTCAGACCACTGAAGATTATTTTGGGGAGTTTGAGGATGATGATTTGATTGTGGAAAAACTGTTGAATTCGAGGTTTCAACTAAGGACACTTAACCAATATTTTCTCTGCTCCATCTGCAATGGCTACATTCACAATGCCACTACCATCACTGAATGCCTTCATACATGTGAGAACACTGGGACATTTCCATGTTATATTCTAAAAGAATTTCCTCAATTATATTCTATTGCAGCTTATGTTGATCAATCTCTTATCTGTTTTCATTCATTTATTTACTTATTTATTTTATTATTTATTTATTTTAGTTTATTTAGTTTATTTATTTAATTATTCATTAATTATTAATGTATTTAGTAGAGCAACAAAATGACTTGAAATGTTAACTAAATTATTGATTCCATTAATTTTTTAATTAAGTTGTAAATTGATTAAATGTTAATTTGAAGTCTGTAGAGGTTGCCTCCTAAAACATTTGGTCAGTAGTTCCAACTGCCCGAAATGTTTGGACCTCATCCACCCAGCAGATCCTATGGTCAACATCAAGTCAGTCTAACATGCTTGTCTGCTTGCATGCCTGCCTGCCTTGACTGTCTATCTGTCTGTCTGTCTGTCTGCTTGCTTGCTTCAGCTTCAATACAATATGTTGTTTTTATAACTTGTCATCAGTGTGACAACTAACGACTATGGATGTGTTTATGTTTGTGTTTGCGTGCGAGTGTTAAAAAGTGTGTGTGAGTGAGTGTGTATGTGTTTTTGTGTGTGTCCTTCGGAATCTCTGAAAATATAAAGTATATGTTACTAATTACGCCGATTTAATAAAATAAAATTTCAATTGTGATATTCTCTCTAAATAATTAAAATTATTCAGATGTGATCCAACTCTTCAAAATCTTCTCTATAAAATAGCTCCATCTGTTGAGCAAGGTTGCAGCAACAACAATTAATAATAATTATAATAAATTATAGCAATAATTATATGTTTTTATTATTCTAATTAATATTTAATAATAGTGATAACATTAACAGATTCATAACAAATTAACTGAATTGAGTATTTTGAAATCCTTTGCAGAGGAGTTGAGAAGAGAGAAACTGTTTTATCAGTTGAATAAAAATCGTCTGTATGTGCCAGGTGATTGTATTCTAATATTTCTACTATTTTTAATGACTTTATTTGCGTTTTTCAATAAAATTGTCCTTTATTTGTTAATTTTTAATTTTAAAAACCAAAATTAGATGAAATTTAATGGTAATTTTACTAAATTTAACTAATTCTTTCTCAGAAACACCACTACCAAAATGCTTTTCCGGCGAGAAGTTGAAAAAAAAATGGAAGAAAGGCAAATTCAACACCAATTATGACAATTGCAATAATAATTACACTAAAGAGCACCATAATAATAATTATAGTAATAATAATAACATATTTTCCAATTTATGCTTCGAAAATCTAAATACCAATGTGCATGCATTCAGTGATTACAATGTTGGTGTAGTCCTTACATTCATTGGGTTACTGTTTCAATTATTCATTTAATTTGTTTTATTGCTCATTTTATTTATTTATTCGTTTATATAGCTATTTATTAATATTTTTAACCATATTTAACATTAGAAATTCATTTATAAATATGTGTGTTATTATATTCTGGGGTGTAAATGATAGGTTGATTTTTGTGCTCAATTTTTTTAGCAATCATCTCTAGCATCCCTCATAGGTAGCACCAAATAGAGTAGTACTGCTTCATTGCTTGTGATTGGTGGGTGCATTCGATCCCTGTCAACCATTTGAACCATCAGCCGGTCTGCCAAGCATCCATGCAACGCCATCCCACCACGCTATTATGTTATCCTCTCATTTTGATTAATTTCTTTTCCTTATGTAACGTTTCAATTTTCTTAATTTGCAGCTGGAAAAAAGGATGTTGTTTAAATTTTGAGGTGAGGTATTTTTTTGTTATCGATTAAATAAATCGTGAAATATTTTAAATTATTAAAATAAAATCTTTAAAATTATTAAAAAGCTCTGTTTCTAAGTTTATTTGAGACGTTGGATGGATTTTGTATAAAAGTTCTTACCATTCATACAAGCACTGATGTTTTTTGGACAATTATACGTTAAAAATTTAACAAATAAAACTTTATTACGCTTGCAAAATATATCAATTGTCGTTTTCAACCTAATTGCAAAATTTATTCAAGAAACTGGAAAACTTCTGTACAAAAATATACGTCAGTGTCGAGAGTTCTACCCCCATACGTCAGCTCCAGGCATATCTTGCTTGCTGCTTGTCACTTTCACCTCAATCCAGGGTCTGTCTGTCATCTTTCTTAGCAATCTGTTATTTATTAAGAATGATGTCACTCAAAAACAGTATTAGTACATATATTGATGTCACTCAAAATTAGTATTAGTTCATATATTTTTTCATAAGTGCATGTTTTTGTAATGATTTCATTGAAATGGTTCTCGTCGGTCGGAGGCATTGGAAGTTTTTTGGATAAAATTTCTTTATGTTAATAAATTTTTAGTTAAAGTTAATTTATTATCTTAAATGTTAGTTAATGATGCTGATAGGGTGTTTGATGACTTTTTAAAAGTTTGATTTTTATACTAAATCACCATCATCATAATTAATGTCGTCGTTGTTGTTATTGTTGTCGTTGTATATATTTGTTGTAATGGTTATTAAACATTATTGTGTTAGGTAACATTCACTTCAAACAAACATACAAACAAACAAATACAAATAAACACAAACATACAAACGCACACACAAACATACAAACAAATATACAAACGCAAACATACGAACAACCATCCACATAAAGATCTGCATGTTCTTGAACCAGTACCTGCTCCATCACTGCCTCACCATGCATCACATCTCTCAGCTAATCCCAACTGACGATCAACGTGTTAATATTTCGTTCTCTTTTTGTTTATCTGTCCAGCAGTTAACTGGCCGTTTAAAATTTAAGAGATCTTTGACTAAATTTGATTAATTAAAATGCTGGCCAATGAATTTTCTAAATTTTTCAAAATAATAATTTCATGGCTCGGCTGTCATTGTACTAATTAACATTGTTGGTCTATTTTCCTTATGAAGAGAGAACACGGACACCATGAGGAAGAGGAAGTGGAGGATGTGATCTGGATATCTTACGCCGTTGTTTCGTGCCAGGATTCACTGGCGTCTTCTTTTCCCTGTGACGATGATGAAGTGGAGTGTGGTGGTGGCAAATATGGTGAGGATGAAGATGAGAGAGAGGGTGCCGAAGTTGTTTGTGGGAATGGTTAGAGTGTTTGGGATGTTGAGTCATGGCGTTATTTTCATGCTTTGAAATGTTAACATTTTAATCAATTGATGGTTACATTTTATCTTGTTTTCTCTACCAACCTGTAAAATTTCGTTTAGAAAACTCAATCATTCACAATATTCAAAGCCCTAAAATATGAACATAACAAGAAATCTATCGAAGTTCGTGTGAAGTTCGTATTCCACGGAATGCACGTTTCAAAAATCCATACTCAAAGAAAATTCTTATTCGAAAGGAAATATTTCGTTGAAGAATTGTTTGCATTCGGCGTATGGCAAAGAACAATAATTTTTGGAACACGCTAAAAATTTCTAAGTTATCTAGGTTTCGTGCACCTTCTACGGTTGTTTATTTTTTATAATTAAGCATGTTTATTCGTATAATTGTTTTAAAATATTGCTGATATTGTTATGAAAATATTTTTAAATGTACTAAATAGCATTGAAAATTTACCGAACACCAAATCGACCAATTTGTTAAGTGGATCTGTTACTGGATGAATGAATGAAAGACCAAATCACGATGAGTGGAATGAATGAATAAACAAATAAATCATTGAATTTTTCAATTTTTTGACTTATTAATTCATTCATTCGCTAAATTTTTTTTACAATTTTACAACAAAGAACATTTTGCGTAAATATCGAACAGATGATGTAAATTCTACGGAATATTCGATATATTTTATTTTTAGACATTCTAGAAATTAAAAAATTTTATATTCATTAAATACAGTCTAAGAATTTACTAAATAAATATAATTTGTTGAATTAAACGAACAGTGGCATATTTTTGACGAGTCGCTACAACTATTTTGTTGCACTTTTGAAAATGAAGTCAAAATGTATCTCTTAATTACTTTTTATACATTAAAACACGATTTTAAATGAAAAAAATTGACACGAAACTGTGCGATAGGCTAAAAATAAGTTGCCTAGTATATCCAGTTTTTGGCTCCCTCCCTGGCAAACTTTTCTCCGCCCCAATCAAAGTTGTTTAGGTCCGCCCGTATGAACGAATAAGAGCATTGATAAATAATTATAACAATAATGGATGAAGAACCAGTTTTGCCTAGTTTATGGAGAAAAAACAAAAATTTCTTGGTTGAGATTCTAGTCTGGTTGAGAAGCGCGCAGATCTAATTAATGACCAATTTTATATCATAGACTAATTAATTTATGTAATCATTAATTATTAAATTAATTATAAATTACACACTGAAGGTTACTAACAATCAGCTAATGAAATCTCAATACAATGGAATTAAAGAATTGTAAATTGACGGCAATAAAATTACAAACTATAGAAATTACTAATAACTTTTAATTAACTTAATTATTTAAATTGTGTAAATGATCTTTTAATTTACAACGCTAATAAGCAAACAACATTTTTAATAATTTAAACTAATTAATTTATGTAATCATTAATTATATAATTAATGATAACAAATTACACATTGAAGGTTATTAACAATCAGCTTATGAAATCTCAATACAATGGAAATTAAGAATTATAAATTGACGGTAATAAAATTACTAACTATAAAAATTACTAATAACTTTTAATTAACTTAATTAAATTAAATTGTATAAATGATCTTTTATTTTACAACGCTAATAAGCTAACAACATAGTTAATTAAGTATGCATAAAACTTGGACCGTAAAATTACGGACACGCCTTCTTCATACACCCATGACATGCAAAGTCAATGTATATAAACGACCGAAACCTCATGTCAAGGTAACTTACTAAAAAGTTTTGCCCGAATCAAGTCAGATATAGTCATCAAATAGTTTTCGTTCAAAAGGTTGGTTGGATAATATTTTAGTTTGTATTTTTTCTAATTATTAACGTTACAGAATTTTTTTAGTTATATGTGTAGATTAGTTTATCGTTTTTAAATTAACTAGCACTTAGCGTAGGTTCAAAGGTTAAAATGTTCATAGCTATCATTATTAATTTAGTTTTATATCAACTTTTTTTCATCAATAATTTGCCGTAAATTGATGAATACAAAATTTCTCAGTTAATGTACGTTGAAAGTTTACGCTAAATTCATCGAAGATTTTAGAATTTGGTTAAATTAATGTTGATTTTAGAATTTGGTTAAATTAATGTTTTAGAGTTACTAAAACTCTAAAATTGAGATAATTAGCCATATAATCATTAATTAATTTCATCATCCATTTGAAATCCCGTCTCTTAAACTTTGAGTTCTGACTGGTCATACATAATTTGTTACATTCAAATTAGCTAATCGCGAGCCGGCAAAGTTAATTAGAGAAGCAAACACTAATATAAGCACTAGATTTTTTTTTAATTATAAGAACATTCAAAATGAAATAAGTCTGGTAGTTACTTAAAATTAGATAAAATTAGTGGCCATGTTTTAAAACCGTGAGCAAGTGGCCATGTTTTAAAACCGTGAGCACGATTTATGGGTAGCCCACGTTTTACAACCATGAGCATATAAACAATCGACGCCTAGAACACGCTCAGAAATATAAATTCTTCAAAACATCGTATCCATTCAATCTATCTGTTTAATTTGCACAGATAAAATCTTAGAGAAAATGGATAATCAAAGATCTCCATCGTCGTCTAACACAAATCATTCAACTGATTCGAACGAGTCGCCATCGAATAGAAGGAGCGCCAGCAAGAGGAAGCGCGGTAGTTTAACTAGGGTCACCGCTAAATATCAAGAGAACATCAAGAGGAGCAGGATGCTAATGGAGGAGGTAGATTTCTTCTTTTTTTAGCTTCTAACATTTTTAATTTGTTGCTAAAATATTGTTTGGCGATAGATAAAATAAGTCTTAGATATTAAAACTATTTTATAATAAAACTTGTTAACTATTAATTGACAATTGAAATAATGAATTTTTTCAACTAGGCCATGCAGAGGATGGAAGTAATTAGAATGGAGACTTTGGCTAGCCAAAACCAAAATCAGTTGATGGTGAAGCAGGCCACCATCAATGAGCATTTCATCTGCTTTCTATGCAGAGGCTACTTCTACAATGCTACGACTCTTTTGACATGCAATCATACATGTTAGTATTTTCAAATCAACTAGACTATACGCAACTTGCTTATTTTTATTAACATTTAAAGTTTAAAATTACTCAAAATTTCAATTATCCAACTATCAAATAATATTACACTATCTCGCATTTTAATAATGGTATTATTTATAGGTTTCATACACAAATATTATAATTATTCCTTATTAAATTTCAGTTTGCAAGAAATGCATATTGGATTATACCAAGTTTTATCTCAATTGTCCCATATGCCAAGAGCTCATCCACCCGACTAATCCGATGGAAGAAATAATGTTTGTTATCTCAATTTTTATTTGTTTTGGATTCATTTATTTTTCAAAAATTTTATTAAGATACGATTTTACATCTCTTTAAAATTCGATATTTTTCACATTTATACGAAACTTAAGTTATTTTAATAAAATTTTTTCTTTTCGACCAACTAGGCACGACTCACCCATCCAGGATCTCCTCTACAAGCTAATGCCGTCGGTGTATGAAGAGGAATTAAGAAGGGAGCGTTTGTTTGAGGAACAGCAACGCCAACAAGAGAATATGGAAGCTTTAGGAGGTATTGAATGAGTTTTAATAATTAAGATAATTCGTATTAGTCACTTCAATTTAAAAATATTTTTTTCAAATATTCAAAAATAATTTCTGAAATTTTTTGTTATAAAAAAAATGTTTGCAGAGAAGAAGGAAACAAAAAATGACGGCATAGGAGCAAAAAACAGAAGAGTCGTAGAAACAGAGTTGAAAGAAGACAGCAAAGAAGGAAAAAGGGACGAATTAGTGAAAAGCGATGAAACTGAGACAATGGGCGATGTAAAGATTCAGGAAATGGAAATATTTGAAGAAAGTGAAGAGAGACCCAACAGGGCAGAAAATAGAGAAGTAGTACAATCGGTTGAAACGCTGATGAGACAAGTTAGCGAAGAAGCAACAATGGACGAATTAGCGGAGAACAATGGACTGTGGTCGAATGGAGATGCAGAAGACCTGGAAATGGCGATAAACGAAGAGATGGGAGAGAAGATCGAAAAAGTAGCCGCCGAAACAAATAGCATGACGTACATACTGAAATTGCGTGGGTTTGTAGCCTAATTATTAAGTATTTTATTTTTAGTATAGGTTTATTTTTTCAGCAATTTAAAATTTCCAAAATTCATTATCTAAATAAATAAAACAATAAAAATATATTAGCATTTAAGCATTAACTATGTAATATAACGTTCATTTTTCAGGGTTGAAGTCATAAGAATCCTCGGCCCCCCCTTGCGTACAAGAAACGAAGACTGACAGAAGGAAAAAACTACAGAATTTTAATATTTATTATTATTATTATAATTATTATTATTATTAGAATTTATGTAGCGCCCTTAAATATTACTCACAGGCACTTAAACTATTCACCATTACGGCGTACAACACCAAGCCACTTTTTGAGACTGAGAAGTTTCACATGGAAACGGCTGACAACATCGGCACTGGACCTATTTCTTCCTAAACTCTTTAATTTGGGTTGAGACCATCTGGATATCACAGATATCCTTTCGTTGTTATTATTATTTATATTATTATTTATTGTATTATTAATGTAATTAATTTATAATTATTATTATACATAAATATATATTTATATATATATATTTATATTTATATATATATATAAATATATTTTAAATATATAATATAACATAAATATATATATTTATATATATATATTTATATATATATATTTATATTTATATTGTAAATAATATGTAGTTATCTTGCGCGCGCGCGTGTGTATCTCTTCTGAAAAGAGCAACAGTTTCATCAATGTTTACATATCACTATCAGCATATCATCATCACCATCATCACCATCATCATTATCATCATCATCATTACTGTCTCTTTCTTCAATCACTTGAACTATGTTTTTTCTGTGAGTTATTTTCCATAGTCTGATGAATTTTTGCACCATAAATTATAATTTATGTTATTATTATAAATATTGTGAAACTTTCGTTTAAAGATGAATAAATATATAAAAAAATACTTCAAACCGAGCTTGTGTTATCATTGTCTATTGATGTATAAAAGTAATAGATAAAAAATCAAAAATAAAACTTTCTATATAGATAGTTCGTATCAAAAACATAATACGTAAGGCTGTAATGTAAAAATGTAATTTTCGCTTTACACTATTTAAATATGTTAAAATGAATTTACTTACATACCGTATTCAACAACATAACTTATCTAGAAATAAGTTGAAAAAAGAAAGGAACTGTTACTGGAAAGTTAAAATCATTCTTTCCATCCGACTATTCAGATTTGATAGAAATTGTTAATTAGTAAGTCCAAGAGCAAATTTAGTTTATGGAATTGTAAGAAATAAAAATCATCGCTCACGTCAGTTGATAGATTGTTTGATAGATGTATATTTCAATTCCAGGTTTCCCTCTTCAACCAAACAGCAGCGAACTATAAATATGGGACAGTCCCGTTATAGTAAAACTGCAATTTCATCGTCGCTAATTTATAAGTAATATCGCCACCAGCAAACAAACGAATTAAAATCTACAGGTTTAAATGTTTTTATTAATCATCTTGTCGTTTTTCCTTATTACTCAGAGGTATTTCCATAATGAAGAAATTGTTTCAGCTTAATTCAGATGAAATAAATATTCGCAAATGCCGGGACCAGAGTTGCAGGTTTGTTTGAAGACCCTGAGGCAAGAAAGCAAGTAAATGTTCTTAACTAAAAAAAGAGAAAAAATTTCTATCGAGTCTTTTAAAACGTTATTGTCAATAAACAAAAATGTACCTTTAAATCAAATAAAACTGATTAAGAACTGAATTGATACGTTAACAGAAGAAACATCATTATTTTTATGTTTGTGCAAAAATTGTCGATGATGAAAGAATGTTTTGAAGAAAGTTGAAAGTTGCTGGCCCGTCGCAATACCCTGCCCTCCCCTGAATTCGACTGGCATTTGCATAAAAGAGTTTTAAAAAATTTGAAGCTATGAAAATAGTTTTCATAAAATTGTAGCTATGCGAATAAATTTTGTAATTTAAGGGCAACTGAATATATATTTCAAGTACCTACTCTCTGATCAATTCTTTTTTGAAGTTTTCTCCAAAAATGATTTTTGTAAAAACATTACGCTCTCTGATAGAAATTTGTAAAACCGGAGCTCATGTTCTACAAACTGTTAGAAACAATCTCACAGACATATATAACATATCTTTTAATCTTTGAAAAATTTTCCCCTTAATTTATTTACCGTATTTCGGGTAATTTATAAAGTATTTTTTCGAAAATAGGGAACTCCACAGCTCATATTTGATTTCTTATCAAGAAACATTTTTGAAAAAAGAATTTTGAACGAATTTCAAAGTTTTCTTATAACTAAGATTTATATTAACCATTATGTTATCAACTTTCATATAACATTAGATATTTACTAATTAATAATACATACATACCATTATCTTTTTTTGGTTCAGAGTTGCTATAAAATTAAAAGATTTTCATCGATAATTTAAATAAATCCGAAGTTTACAAGCAAGAAAATTAATTCCCTAAGATAAAAATATGTTTAAGAAGATATGTTGACAAAAAAAATCTTAATATCTCTAACATATTTCAACAACAAGCGAAAACTGGCGAGGCGAACCAGCACTTATGAATGAAATATTCGGTGCCGAAAGATAAAATGTTACACTCCGAGTTCATTTCAACCGCACAACACTTTTTATTAATCGATATAGTGTTGGTTTTTTTCTTCGTTCGAACGCAATTCCTCATTTAACAACATTTTTTTTCCGGTTTATTATCAGATTCGGATATTTATTTTTCAATAATTTTGTACTTATTTCAATATAAAAACTTGTTTTTGTTACATTAAATCGCAGACGCACGTGTTTATTTATTTACAAATGAACACATTGCTGTTGAAAATTTGCTCATTGTTTCGTAGAAAGATGTGTACTTTACTGATGTCTAATTGTAATGATTAATCATATTAATTATATTTAATCTAAATGATACAAAACCTAGTGCAGATATTATTTTTTATTCAAAATCATCTCGTTTTTTTGATTTTGTGCTTTATTCAATTCAAATATGATGCATTTTGCAGTATTTCGTAGTTCGTAAATCTTTATTTTATTAAGTTAGCAAGTTATTAATTAAGTATATAATTAACAAATATTCAAAATTTATTCATAATTAATTCTTATCCGTGTATTTCTTTTTCATTTTCGACATATTCACGAAGAGCAGATCGTCCGTTGGGAAGTTCGGATTGCCGATGGAATGGATCGTGAAATTTTTCGAAGAAACGCGAAGATTTTGTTTGCTGTTACATCAATCTCTATATCATACTTCATTTGTTAATCATTGATTATGAATTTGCATGTGCACTTGTTCAACCGTATATTTTACGCGTTCATCTGAACGAAGTTCCTTGATAGATGAAAACAGAAGTAGGATTTCTTTTATATAATGGTTATATACGGTTTTGATATGAATTAATTAATTATGACAGTCTTCTGATTGTCCAGCAACTTTAAAAAACTTTTAATATCTTCTGTCCCTACTTGATTTCGCAGACACAACGAAAGCTTTCAAATCGACGGCAAAAGTGAACGAATGACTTTGGAAGGTCTTAACTTGAAATGACCAGAGCCATTTTCTTGAGGACCAATATCTTGATGAAATGCGACATCTAGAAAAATAAAAAGAAAATCTAATCACCTTTTTTCAATGTAATTTCATTTCTTTTCAGGTCTGAACCAAGCTGGCAAACAACATTTTTGCGTGAAGGCACGGCACGCGTTTGGAAATATTGTCGGTTATAAAAACAGCCCGTAACGCTTTAGACTTCTTTTAAATATATATTATGCATACACATAAATAATACACACACACGAATATATATATACATACACACATATATATAATTCTGTCAACGTAAACAATAGAATATAGAATAAATATCTTATGTGTATTGGGTCACGTTTTTATATTTCTATTTTGTTTATTTAAAATTATTTTAAAATGTGGTTTCATTGTATGCAATGTTTTAACACAACAAACCAAACAGTTGTGGTTACCTTATGCCGAAGATTAATTATTACGACTATCGCCTGATTATTATTGTTAAACAAATTCGAACAAAGTTTATAAAGGATTGATTTGATATGGTACTGTCATTCACAAATGAACAAAGTTCATGTGGTCAATGTGTTAATTAACATTATAAATATAAATTTAACTACTTTTATATGAATTTTGACAAATTTAAACAGTTTAATCTAATTATTTCAGTACTTATCGTTCGCGTCCGTATCATGATAGATCGTAAAACCTCCATTTTAGAATACTTCCGTTGAATGTTCAATCGTACACGCACTAACTATTTAATTCTTTCATCGACTGCCTATATGTATAAGTATGCATTATCTAGTAAGTCTCTGAGTTTCGATAGTTTTCACATTTAAATATTAAATTAAAAGGCGAATTTAGTGGACGAATACTCGATTTTGAAGATCAAATGAAAATTGATCATTGTTAAACGGTTGGTAGGTTGTTTTTTAATTCTCAAACGACGATGAGCGAGCGTGGTTTATGTGAGTGTGCGTGTTATACGTTGTATAGGATTGATAGGTTGATACGTAGTTGAGAAGCGTGTTTCCTATGAAACTTTAAATGACCGACAGGCAATGTTCTTCATTTTAGAAAATAATTGCATGACTGAGAAGTTAAAAGGGTTGAAATTTATTTTTTAATAATAAGAGTGGCGAAAGAAATTTCACCGTTTGTTATTTACCTCACAAATACATCGTACGTGCCTTTTATATAAACATTTTCTTCTGAGTTCTCGTTCGCGACTTGCGAGTTTTCAGTTAAGTTTAGAGTGGAGCAGAGAGTAAGAAGTGGAAAATGTTTGGGCACGGATGTTTTGCCTATCGTTATCAAAAGTTTTTCAGAAATTCAATTTTGTTGAAACAGAAGTCCAGTTTCGAAGAAGTCTTCAGCGAGAAACAGAGCGCAATCCTTCCGATGCTGGAGTGCCAACCTGATTTTGAAGAGGCCGCTTTCACGCCGCCGGAGTCTGTTCCAGTTCTGACGGCAGAAACCTCGGCAACGAGGCCGAGATGCCCGAAGAAAAAACGGAGAGCATTTTATACGAGAGCCACTTCAAGCTACCGCAATAAAGCTAAAGAATGTAGACTACTTCTGAATGAGGTTACCACTTTTAGCTTTTACTTTGAAAATCTTTTGTGACAATGAATATGAATGAATATTAGTATATAAGAATATAATATAAGCTCCATTTTAGTTTAATAAAATTTGCCTTTTATGTTTGAAATGTTTAACCTTATTTTTGATAATTACCCAACCATATGAATTTGTCTCATTTTAATTAGGTATTTTTAGATGTTTTGCTATAATATTACATTACTTCAAAGTTAATTTTTTAAAACAGATGAAGAAAAAGATGGAAGAGGTAAGGGCTGAGAGCTTAATAGCTGAGAGAATGCTGAATGTGAAAGTACAAATGCAATCAATTAATCAGTTTTTTATATGCTCCATCTGCAATGGATACCTCCACATGGCAACAACCATTACAGAATGTTTGCACACATGTCAGTACATTTCAGATTGTTTCAACATGTAGAATTTATCATTTATTTTTTATATGAATTGATCAATCAATCAAATAACTAACTTAACTTATTATTTGAATTTCAGTCTGCAAAGGTTGCCTCATCAAGCATTTAGAATACAACTTGCATTGTCCCAAGTGTCTGACAATTATTCACCCAACTGATCCTAAAATCAATATTAGGTGAGAAATCTTGTTTAAATATTTCTTAAATTTATTCATTAATTCAAACTTATCTTGATTAAATTGTGTTTATTTGGTTCTTTATCTAACAATTGCAAAACATATTTGGTAAAAAAATCTCAACACAACACAGGCATGATTCCATGATTCAAGATCTTCTCTACAAGGTGTTACCATTAGTAGAACTAGGTGACTTTATTTTCTGAAAATTATTTATTTTTCATTTTAATTCAAACTTGCTGCTTAAGTTATGACAACATTTGCTTCAAGTGATTTATAATGCTCAAACTATTGCAATCAATAATTTACTCATTAATTGTTTTGATTTAAATTGAAAAATGATTGAGCTTAAAACAATTTTTGTTCAGAGGAACTGAAGAGAGAAGCCCTTTTCAATATCCAGCACAATCTCCTGCCTCCACCTAGTCAGCCAATTGAAGGGGAACCAGGTTAAAATTTGCATTCATCCTTTTTCAACTTCATAAGTTTTCATTTTGACATTTAAAACTTGCAAAATTTGCAAAGCTTTTTCAGAAGTTTCAACTTATTTTATTTATAGCAGCACCTGCAGATGAGCCAGTGGCAAATGTTGCACCATCACCTCCACCACCACCACCACCATCTTCACCAGTCGTAAATGGGAGGAAAAGAAAACTCCCCAATAGGCAAATCGAAGCTGCCATGATCACCACCACCAACAACAACAACACCGACTTCTACAAGAGCAACAACAACCACAACCGCAAAAGGGCTTGCAACAGAAGAAACAACAAAGGTCGCAACAAAAATTCTAGCAGAAATTATCACTCGAATGATGACACAGATGAGGACAATGAAGCTGGAAGCCAACCTGGAAATATTGGAAAGGATGAAGTGATGGAGGATTATTGTGTTGGACTGATACTTAACTTCATCGGGTTAGTTGGCTTCTCATTTTTTCAACTACTTTCTCTTTGTATTTATTTAAGAATTGTTTATTTTTCTGAATTAATTTTTATCTCTTGTATATCTTTTTTGGCTGTTTCTATTGTTTGTTCAGAGTTTCTACATTTTAATTTAATTTTTTCTTAATTCTTCACATTCTTCACAAACCCAGATACGAATACAGAATACACTTTTACTCTGATTTAAATTTTACTCTGAAAATTTTGAAAAATAACACAAAATAATAATATAACCAGCAGACACAAATACATATATGTGCGTATTGAATTTCTATCTAACCAACCTACCTATATCCTACAACATGTTGTTCAACATGTTTCAAAGCTTTCTCATTGTATTAAACATAATTTTCAATTATAATTTATTAATTTTTTTAAAATAAAAACCCCTCAAAGTCAACAAAATGTTTAAAGCAAGTTGATCAATTTATGATAATCTATCCGATAGAGAATCTGAGGAATTATTTCAATTCATAATTTGCTGATTTGTGTTTGCTTTTTTTTGACTAAAAATTTATTTTATACATAAATATTAAATTATTTCTGCAAATACCACTAATATTTAAAATATACATACTTATAAATGATCATCTTAACTCTATTGTCTTTATGAAATTTTCATCGACTTTGATCTAAAAATCATATCCAGGTACACCAAAGGCACAGATCCATGTCTTAAGGTGAGATGAGTTTGGCCTCTTGGTTACAATAATTATTTTAATCACAGTAATTATTTACGATAATCATTTGCAATAATCATTTTAATCATCTTATTCTTAATTTTCATTGATTTTTTTAAATTTTCATTTATTTTCTTTTTTTTGTTAACATTTTCCATCACAATCCTCACTCTAATCATCTCTCATCACCAGCTTCATCCTTGTACTCACTATCCTTATCATTATCCACCAAATTACAACCATATTTAAGGAATTGAACTATATGATAATATGATAATTTTGTTCTGCTAGCAACTGGCCTCCAGTCTTTCCAACAACTGTATGTACCTCACCATTTTCAGTCAGGAAAACATCGACTCGCTTCAAACTTACCTTCATAAGAAATTCCAACTACCTGAATCTTACGAGGTTTGTTCGGTTTATCGTTCATCCATCTCTTGTTCATACATTTGTTTTTTTTATCTTATATTCAATCTTTGAATGTCCATTTATTTTCTATTCACATTTGGTAACATGTTCTCTTGTTTGTTCACCTCTTATTTTTATAATCACCTTTGTTCATCTTTTGTTTATTTTTTACTTTCCATCTCAGTATTAAATTCTCTGAATTCATATTTTTTTTTGTTGGCATGTGCATATGTTGTCCACTTTTTATATCACGAACAGTTAATTTGAACAGATAGCAGCAATTTGTTTTGTTTCAATTCACATGCACCAAACCATCGCATGCCTGGATTGCTTACATTAATTTTTATGTTAATCCACAAACATTCTCCACTAAACTGTTCCATTTCAAATGCTCCATTTTTATCAGATAACATACAAACTCATAAATCCAATAGCACAACCCGTAACATTCAACTTTCAAATGACCCTGACCTACATGACATGACCTAACCCTCATACCTTGACTTCTTGTCTGACCTCCGAATGATCTCTACCCACTCAATACTTGACCTTCAAATTATATTGGCTTTTCACAGATCTGTACATTCCGAGACCAATACTTGCTTCGTGGTTGCCTTACCTTCCATACCATCTTCGACATCTTCAGGCCTCGATATCATCATCGCCAGCGTCATCTTGGGGTATGTTCGAAAATATTTATTCAACAATTTTTTGTCATTTTTTTGCTTTCTTTCTCTCTCTCTCTCTCTCTCTCTCTCTCTCTCTCTCTCTCTCTCTCTCTCTCTCTCTGTCTCTGTCTCTCTCTCTCTCTCTCTGTCTCTTTCTATTTCTCTCTCTGTAATATGATAAATTCACTTTAATTTGTATTTAAAAAAAAAGATAAATATAAATACCTTCATTCAACCTGAAACTCAGGAGCCCCTGGAACTTTCGTACATTATCAAATCCTCAGACTGCAACATCAACAGCTACTTAACGTCTTTCAGCAACTACACCAACAGGAACAAAACCAGCAACATGAAGAAGAAAAAGAAGAACGACAACCTCAAGAAAGATGACGAAGAAGACGATGAGGACAACGTCACTACAAGTAATGCAGACAGTGGCACAAGTAATGCAGACAGTGGCATATGTGACGACATCACGGCAGACAGTAACAAGCGAAATGACAAAAACAGAGGGCAGAGCCTCAAGAGAAAGTACAACTACAATAACGCCAGGAGAAGAAAATGTAACCAGGCTAAAAAGAGTAAAAACCAAAGTAGGACTAATGGCACATTTCATGACGATGACATCAACAACTCCGACATACATGTCTACAACGATGTTTGCAGTCAAAACGACGACAACAACGAGAGTCACAGCAGTGCTGGTGATGCAGACAACAACAACCACAACAACAATTGTAACGGAGACATCGCCAGCAACATCAGCAACAAAAATGTCGATTTTGTTGGCAACATTAGCGACATGAATAGCAGCAATAACTCAGGTTACGATCATAATGATGATATTGATGAAAATAACAGCAGTGGCGACATCAGCGTGACTCGCAACCAAATTAACAATCACATCAATGGCAATGGCTTCAAAAAGTCCAGCATCGATAACAACCACATCAACGACAACAACATCAATAACAACCACATTACAGGAGATTATGATGATTCTCCCAATTATCTTTATGACGATGATGGTGACGATGACGACGTTCTATACATTGCTGATGACGATGATGCTGATTACGTATTCGGGGATGATTTATAACTTGTATTGTACAGATTGTGCTCACACGCCACACAAACTCACACACACACACAAGGAAAAAATTTACTTCCGCATATGTGTACACACACATTTACACACACACACACACAGACGTACATAATTCTTTACACACACACAAACACACACACAAACAAACACAAACTCAATGTATATACCTATATATATATTGAATAAAACGCATGTTTATTACAATATATTTATTTACTTATATTCATTAATAATCATAAATATTTATTTATAATTATATAACAAATTAAATAAATATGCATGTGGGCATGTTATTTTAATTTGACCTTTGCCCTTCTGCTCACTATCCTTTAATATGACGTTCCAGTTTCTTTTTCTATTTTTGCTTCTTATGAATTTTTCATTAAAAATGAATTTTCTCCTTACATTATTATTAATTTCTCTTATAAAGTCGTTAAAATTAACGATTTTAGTGATAAAATTGTTAGTTTTAATGACCTTTTTGATAATAATGTATTAATTTTCTCATGAAATTTATAACAATAATCATTAATTTATTAGTAATAATAATAATAATAATAATAATAAGGATGATAATAATAGTAATAATTATATTTTTATTATTATTTTCCATATTATTTTCTTCCATATAACATATTAATAATTCCAAACAGTAAGCAGTCTTAGTCTTGGAGTCTTTTTTTTTTATTATCTCCATGGTTGATTTATTTCAGAAAATAAAATAGAATATGTTATTTATTATTATTTATTTTTTAATCATTACGACGATCAATTATGTAATAATTATATGATATTATTTCGCTTATTATTTGTCGTCATCATCATCGCTATTATTATTATTATTATTATTATTATTATTATCATCGCCGCCACCATGACCACAACACTGGTTCCGATGTCTGATGATTTCAGCGAGCGTCAGCTTCAACTGACGGCCACATGAATCGCAATTGTACTTCTTAGATCCACAAACACCATCGTCACTACTGTCATCTTCATCATCATTAGTAGTGGCCATCGTTGTAGTAGTAGTAGTAGTAGTGGTGGCCGCATCACCAGCTGTCGCTCTGCCACCTTTCGACATTTTTCGACAACCGCCATCTTCCATGATGTTTGATATTTTTTCAAGCTGGCAGTATTCAACGTGCTGGAGCCGCTCAACGACGTTTAAAAATGAACACACGTCGCAGATCGGGCATTGCCATTTCGATCTGTCGAATTTATTCGTGTATTCGAAGTCTTTGGCTACTTCCGCCGCTGGAGGGTCTAGTTTCATTTCCGGTTTGTAGGTTACGTCCGGGTCGAAGTCTTCTTGCTCTTCTGGCTTTTGTGGTTCGTGGAATCCATCGTCGTCCAAACTGTCGTACGTCAGGTAACTAGTGACCTGTGCACGTGTGTGTGTGTGTTTGCATGTGAGTGTGTTTGCATGTGTGTGTGTGCGCGCGTGCGCGTGTATGAATCATACTAGCAGCGTGCAGCTCTGCTTAGGAGTTGTTCCATGCTTAATCGCTCGTTAAACTCAACTCAATTATACAACCCTCAATTCGAATGGCTGTCTGAACAAACGAGTAAAAAAAAACTTCTAAAATGTGATCTAAAGTATAAAAACGTCAGTCAGAATATTATTTATTACAATGAAAAACATTAACACATATTAAGATTGGTTCCGAATAAAGTTAAAGAGTGAACGCTACAACAAATTGAATTCAGCTCGAATTAGAACGCCAATTAAATAACGAAATCTGTAAAATTCGAACCTGGACGCCCCCTTTAAGCGGATGGACTGACCCTCCAACTCCACCAACCGTATCTTCGACCATCTCCAGGTACGTGCCCACACACCTGTACATCTTGTTCACTTCCGCCGTATGCAGACGTCGAATCCTGTTCACGTCAGAGAGATGTGCGTGTTTTGTGGTTTCGCGCGAGTTTTGAATTCATTCATTTTATTTATTTTTGATTTATTCAATATTTTTCAACAAAATGAAAATTTTGTCGTTGAAAAAAGAAAAATAATGCTAATAAAAATTCAAATATAAATTTTTCAATGAAATTTGGAGATTCGAAGTTTTAATCAATCGATCAACCGGCTAATCAATCAACCAGCTAATCAATCAATCGACCAACCAGCCAGCCAGCCAGCCAGCCAACCAACCAACCAGCCAACCAACCAACCAACCTATAAAATACTTGATCAGAAATGCCATCCTTTTCATTGGTGAACCTCTTCAACTCCTTCATCAGCATCTCTCTCAACTTCCTCTCCATCCTTCTCTCAACACGACTTCGAGATTTCTTGCTGCTGCTGTCGTTGCTGCTGCTGTTGCTGCGGCGAATTTGAATGTCCTCCGACCACTTCAACTTCAACCTACGTCACCCATTCATTAAATTATA
Organism: Helobdella robusta; assembly: GCF_000326865.2. Taxonomy (NCBI): domain Eukaryota; kingdom Metazoa; phylum Annelida; class Clitellata; order Rhynchobdellida; family Glossiphoniidae; genus Helobdella; species Helobdella robusta. The sequence goes on along the minus strand of NW_008705495.1, from coordinate 148,048 downwards.
AACTCCAGTTACATCCAGTAACAACTGACCATACAACTTGCGTTGAATAAAAATATAAAAATAGATATATCCCATAGTTCAGCCTAAAACATAATCTCAAAAATACCCACTAATAAATACAAAATACCAAATTTAACATTAAAAAGCAACGAACTCTAGAAGTTTCTGCCAGGTGGTCCTGACGACGATGACGTGTTGAATGACGTCACAGGTATTTTCCGAATATTTGAGTTCAAGGTCGAAGAAGCTATCAAACACAAGTCGGTGGAGGTCAGAGGAGAGGTCAATGTAGTTGCTCAGTAGCAGGAGGGTCTGTCTCGTGATTGGTTGGAGGGTTGTACAACAACAACAACACCAACAACAACCAAAAAACACCAACAACAACACCAAACAACACCAAACAACAACAACCAAAAAACACAAACAACAACACCAAATAACACCAACAAAAACCAAACAACAACAACAGCAACGCAACAACGACAAACCGCAA
>NW_008705495.1:117148-147443 GCF_000326865.2 Helobdella robusta | reverse complement strand
GTCGTCTCCAGTAGCATCATATAGGAGAGAAGCTGGTGGCCACTGCTCAGCTGACCTCTGTGGCGTGAGGTCGTTCTCTTGGCGGCGTCCTTCACCTTCAAGGTTATTGCAAGATGATGATGATGATGGTAATGAAAATTTGTATAAGGCAAAAAAGTCATTTTGAGAAACAATCGCCATAGACATCATCATCATCATCGTTATCATCTGATGTAGTATTATATCATATTGAAGAACAATCGCTACAGATATCATCATTATTATCATCCATCATCATCATCACTACCATGATAATGTGATCAAGTTTTATACCATATCAAAAAACACTCGTCACAATATTATCAATATCATCATTATACATCATCACCATCGTCATCATCATCATCACCATCGCCATCATCATCGCCACCATCGTCATCATCATCATCACCATCGTCATCATCATTATCACCATTCATTACCATAATCACCATGCATCACTATTCATCACCATCGTCATCATCATAGTCACCATCATCACCACCATCACCACTACCATGATGGCCACCAGCACCGACAACAATCTTGACCACCTGGTGGTTTTTGAGGATTAGCTTGTCTGGATCGGAACAGAGGATGGAGGTCGGGTGTAGGAGTACGAACGGTTTAAATGGGGTGTGGTAGACCTGAGGAGAGCGAGGAACGAGTAAATTTCTCGTAAGTTAGTGGTGGATAGAGATGCAACAAAAAAAATTTTTTGTGGGGAAGGTTGTATTCAAGAGAAAAAAAAACCTCGACAATCCTATCTTACTGTCCAACTTATAATCCTGTATTTTTCATTTTTAACCGGTCTTTTAGACAAATTGCTGCAACAATTTGAAATTAAAACTTATGAGGAGATTTTGTTAAAATTCACCCTCAATCCAAAAAACCCTCAGCCTCGTGGCTACGCCCTGCTACTGAATTAAATACAAGTATGGCAGTATCATTCTGTACCAAATGCTTCGAATGTTAAAATTTTGTTACTTCATTCTGTACCAAACGCTTAAAAAATAGTTCTATACACCTTGATAGATCTGATTTTCACAGATGGAAAAAATACTTTCCCTAGTGGTACCATTTCATACCGGAAGCAATTCATTTGAAGGAGTAAGTAACATTAAGTGACAGAGAATGAAAAAGAAAATTTGTTTCCTACTTGTTCGGAATCAGGTTTGAAGCTGTTGTGCTCATCTGCTATGGCAAGCTGCGGATGGAGACCACTGCTGATCAACAGCTGTCGATGGATGAATAGATGGATGTATGGATGGATAGATGGATAAATGGATGGATGGATGGATAGATGGATAAATGGAATGATAAATGGATGGATAGATGGATAAATCAATGGATAGATAGATAAATGGATGGATAGATAGATAAATGGATGAATAGATGAATGGATAGATGGATAAATCAATGGATAGATTGATCAATGAATAAAAGAATGAATGATAAGATAAAATGAGTGAGAAATAAGCGAAACGATTTAACCATCTATAACAGCCCAACTGATCACTGTGATAGATGAACTCCAGATCAAATCAGTCAACCAACTTTTAATAGCTTCGTGTCATTAGCATGGACTCGTTTGCTATTGGCTACCAGGTCGTGAATCCTCTTCATGTCATTGGTCAGTCTGAACTCGAGGTCCCTGATGTCACCCTCCAGGTCACCCACAACTCTCTCGCCCTCATCAGCATCATCATCATTGTTGTTGTAGTCTGACGGTGGTTGTGGTGTGTGTATATGCGTTTGAGTGTGTGTGTGTGTTTGAGTGTGTGTGTGATGATGATGACGATGGTGATGACGATGATGGTGATGGTTATAAGATGGTGGTGACGGTTATCAGATGATGATGATGATGATGATAACGGTGATAATGATGATGATGACAGTGACAATAACGACAATGACGATGAACACCCCGCACCATCCTCCATTTTGAGCATCTTCTTCTTCCGGTCCATCTTCTTCCTCTCTTCCCGCAACCTCCTCAGCTGGTTTCTGTCCGCATGCTTCTGCTTCCGCTTCTGGGCGCCACTGATGATGATGATGATGGCGGCGATGATGATGATGTTGTCGGTCATAATGATGTGGATGACGATGAAGAAGATCATGGTAGTTTTAGTAATGATTATGTTGATGATGATAATGTAATGATGATGTTGACGATGATGTTGACGATGATGTTGATGATGATGATGATGATTATGGCCAACCTCAGTTTGTTTTTCATTCCTCTATCATAATCATCATCATCTTCGTCATCATCATCATCATCATCATATAATCCTTGATCAGTGAGTAACTGTTTGAACTGGACTCGAAGTTTTACTATCTCGTACATCTGGTGGTGAGAATGATGATGATGATGGTGGTGAGAATGATGAGGAGGAGGATGATGATAGTAAAAATGATGATGATGGTGATGATGGTGGTGAGAATGATGATGATGATGATGCTGATGGTTGTGGCGATGACAATTTGAATAGTCATTAGATTAATCAATCATCCAACTAACTAACAAACCAACCAACCAACCAGCCAACCAACAAACCAGCCAACCAACTAACCAACCAACCAATCAACCAACCAACCAGCCAACCAACCAACCTTTGTTCCTCTACTCCCCTCTTCCTGCACCACCTTCTCGTCTCCTCACCAGCACCCTTCATCTCCAACCACTCCCCCAGCAATGACAACATCGTCAGCGGGTCACCATGGTTCGATTCCAAACTCTGCGGTAAATATAACAAAAAAAAGTGTATTAAACAATAATCAAATCAATTAAAATCATCCACACAATCGCAATCATCACTAACATCATCAACCACATAATCACCATCATAATGACCAATCCCATCACCACCACCATCATCACCATTATAATCATAATCACCTTCAAAAATCTTCATCCCATTCATTTCAAGTACCCCCCCCTTCGAGAATCTTCACCCCATTCATTTCAAGTACTCCCCCTTCGAGAATCTTCACCCCATTCATTTCAAGTACCCCCCCCCCCCTTCGAGTGCCCCACCTTTCTAAGCTTGCAAGCCTCAAAATCCTTGTGGGCCCTGTTGTTGAAGATGCTCTGCACGCACATCCCTGCACTGATGGACAGGATAGGGTCAATGGCTTCCGGGAAGAGGCTGCTCATCACCAACATCTTCCCCACCACCACGTCCACTGGAAGTCTCGCCAGGGTTTTCCCCATCGAGGTTATCGTTTCGTTTTCTGTTAGGGCCCCTTGGGCTATGAGTAGCCTGAATGATGATTGGTTGGTTGGTTGGATGGTTGGATGGTGGTTGGTTGGATGGATGGATGGTGATTGGTTGGTTAGATAAATGGTGATTGGTTGGATGGATGGATGGCGATTGGTTGGTTGGACGGATGGTGATTGGTTGGCTGGTTGAATGTTTGACTGATCAACTGGTTGAGTGACTGATTAAATGAATGGTTGGTTGATTGATTAGAAGCATAGAACCTATTTAATGATGGTCAGTAAAAATAAAGACAGATAAGAGTTGAAAATGGTAAGATTGAAATTGATGGAAAGTTGGGATAATGAACAGGGCGGCAAATTTGGACATGTTGTGGTACCGATCCGACAAACTTGAAAAACTCCGGAACACCAACATCCAACACCAACTTGATTGAATTCTCCATCCTATCCATTGGCGGGGGTTCAATAAAGGGAAACAGCCTGGGATCTGGAATTCCCAGAGCGACCATCTGTAGAACAAGGGCTTGGAGGGGCACGCGACCTATCTCAGGGCTGGTGTATTCCTCCATCTTCTCGTAATCTGATTGGTCGAAAAGTCTGTAGCAGACTCCAGGCCCAGTTCTTCCTGCTCGGCCCTTGCGCTGCTCGGCACTTGCCCTACTGATCCACGACTCCTTCAATCGACCCAGCTTCAGGTCGCTGTCGTGAGCCAGGGTTTTCACCTTTTGACATGGGGGGGTGAGGGTGAAATTGGAAAAATTAACCTGACCCTTAGAGATTATATTTATATGGCATGACTTGGAAGACTGAAACCTTTTAACGTTAATGATTTCATGAATTTTCTAACTAGGACACTGATATGAAGCCAACGATGTATATATGTTATACATCTATATCACCCTCTAATGAGTTATAAACCATGTCTACTATTACGAACTTCCAGTTACTCAAAAAAAAATCCATTCATTCATTCATTCATTCATTCATTCATTCGTTCGTTCGTTCGTTCATTCATTTGTTTATTTATTCATTCATTCATTCATCATTCATTCCCTACATTCATCATAATTCATTCCCCACATTCATTCGTTCACTCCTCACTCCATCAGTCCACAGACCTTTCCAGAGTCCACCACGAATCTGACGCCATCAATGGTGACCGAGGTTTCGGCGATGTTTGTGGAGACGATGCACTTCCTGACACCATCCGGCGGGTAGTCAAACACCTGATTGTCATCATCATCATCATCGCAATCATAATCATCATCATCACAATCATCATTATCACAATCATCATCATTACAATCATCATCATCATCGCAATCATCATCATCACAATCATCATCATGATTATCGCAATCATCATCATTACAATCATCATCATGAAAACAATCATCATCATCATCACAATCATCATCACCACCATTTGACGTAGTAACGCGAGGCTTTCAAATGAGTAACATTTTTACCAAATTCAACAAAACTTCATCGAGTCATGCCACTAATCATCACCACCCTACACCCCATCAATACCCCACCCCCTAAAACGGCCACCCACCAACCCACCCACAAACCCACCAACTTTGTCCTGTTGGACGAGTGAGAGTGAACTATGTAGGGGCAGGATGATCCAGGCGTTCGTCACTTTTGCATACTCCACCATTGCCTCCACCACTGTCATTATCTCTGTCATGCCGGACAGGAAAACTAGCACATCTCCTCTGTGACGTTGGATTGGTGACGTAATCGAGTGAATTGATGACGTAAGGAAACAAACATACAAACAAACAAGCAAGCAAACAAACAAACATGTAAACATGCATTTAACCCAACAAAATAAAGACATACATACAATTAAACATACATACAAACAAGCAAACAAACAAGCAAACAGGCAAAGAAACAAACACATGTAACCCAACAAAATAAAAACATACAAACAAAAATACAAACATACATACAAACAAACAAACATACATACAAAAATACAAACAAACAAATGATTCACGCCTATAAGACCTTTCAGTAGAAGGGTATTTGCTGTCAATTAGTTGAAGAATTTTTATGTAAGGGGCGACATCTATCTTGTCGCTTTTTCTGTCACGGTCAGATCTGATGATGACGACGAAAATGTATAATTATGACGACGGTAATAATAATTATGACGTAATAAAGTGAAATTATGACGTAATGAAGTGAAGTCATGGCAAAATAAAGTGAAATTATGACGTAATGAAGTGAAGTTATGGCAAAATAAAGTGAAGTCATGGCAAAATAAAGTGAAAATGTGGCGAATTAAAGTGAAATTATGTGGCAAATTAAAATGAAATTATGGTGAATTATGACATCCTCATCTTTACCAACTTATCAGGAGCCATATAATGCAGTTGGATTGGAAAAAGTCTTCCTGGTATCTTGGCGACAGGCGCGTTGTTGAAATACCTTTCGTTCATTCATTCATTCGTTCATTCATTCATTTATTCGTTCATTCATTCATTCATTCATTCATTCATTCATTCATTCATTCATTCATTCATTCATTCATCTATTCATTTATTCGTTCATTCGTTCATTCATTCAATCATTCATTCATTCATTCATCTATTCATTCATTCATTTATTCATTCATTCATTCATTTATTTATTCATTCATTCATTCATCTGCCAGCCAGCCAATAAAATGATTATTGATTGTTTTATTCATTCGTTTGTCTCTTCAAAATTTTACATTCATTCCCATCCATGCACATTCATTCATTCACATCCATGCATTCGATCGTTCCATCATTCATTCACCCAGCCATTCGTCTATTCGTCTTTTGATTTTTCCATCTATTCCTTCATTCATCTATCAAATTAATGTATTCATATATTCTTTCATCTAACCAACCAGCCAACCAACCAACCAACCAACCGACCAACCAACCAACCTACCAACCGACCGACCAACCAACCAACCAACCAACCAACCATCCATCCAACCAACCATCCAACCATCCAACCAACCAACCAACCATCCAACCAACCAACCAACCAACCAACCAACCTAGAGAAGAGTTCCAGATTTATGGTAGCAGACATGAGAATGAGTTTGAGGTTGGGTCGTTGGTGGAGGACACATTTGATCACGCCCAGTAAAAAATCTGTGTGTACGTGCCTTTCATGCACCTAGGTGTTTTTTGACGTGTGTGTGGTTTGATTTGTAGGTGCGTGTCTTCTTTGTTGTTTGTATATCTTGTGTATGTGTACGTGTGTGTTGGAGTGTGCTGGTAGTATGTACTTGTGTGGTCTGTGTGTTTGTGTGTTTGTTTGTTTGTGTGTTTGTTTGTTTGTATGTTTGTTTGTTAATTTTTGGCTGTGCTGATGTGCAAGTGTTTTTGAGTGTAAATAACTAATAACTATAATAACTAACTGATCAATCAAATAAACAATTAGCCAACTTACCAACTTACCAACCAACCCCAACCCACCAACCGACCAACCAACCAGCCAACCAACCAATCAACCAACCGACCGACCGACCAACCAACTAACCTCATCCATGATGATGACGTCATACATGGTCAGAGTGGGATCGTTCTCAACCTGCCTCAGCAGCAGTCCTTCCGTCAGGAAGACGATGCGAGTGGACTTAGTGCGCGTGCGGTCGAAACGAACCTATTTTTTTTACGTGTTGTTGTTGTGGTTGTTGTTTTTGGTTTGTTGATGTTGTTTTGGACACACACACACACCACACACACACACACACACACACACATATATATATACACACACACACCTACAAACACACACGCACACGTATAACCGTACACGCGCAACGGCAATAGTTACTTGGTAAGCCACTTGGGACCCATACTCGTTGAAGGTCTCAAACGAAACCCTCTTCGCCAGTGATATGCAAGCAATTCTGCGGGGCTGTGTGCAAGCTATCTTGGTGAAACCACCTGCATTTTGATGTGTTTGTTTGATTGTGTGTGTACGTGTGTGCGTGTGTGTGTAAGTGTGAGATGATGTTGACGACAATGATGATGATGACAACGATGATGACGATAATGTGGAGAAAAATGATGACGATGATGATGATGATGACAACAGTGATGATGATGATGATAGCAACAATTGACCTTCAAGTAGGTACTGAGGAACTTGGGTGGACTTCCCACACCCCGTATCACCTGCGACCACTATGACCTACATAAATAAATTAACATAAATTAACTATGTAATTAGGTCAATTAGTAACTATTTAGTGAATTAGAATAATACAAAGACGGTGAAAAGAAACAAACTGACAGACAAACAAGTACACACAGACACACAAACAAACAGATAAAGACTGATGGACAGACTCAGACAGACAGAGAGACAGACCTGATGTTTCTTGATGTAATCCACAATACCCTCCTTATATTTATAGATTGGGAGGTTCATCTGGTCTTGCCTAACCTTCTTCAGCCTGCTGAACTTCTGTTTCTGAACGAAATCAAAGTAGTGCAGTAGAATGTCTTCAAACTCTTTCAGTCCGTCAGTCGACAGCTGCTTCGATCTACCTCTATATTCCTTTGTTCAATTATTAAACAAAATAAATATACAATAACAAAATATTAATAATAAAAATTAATAAATGAAATAATAAACTGAATAAATAAACAGATTTTTTGAAAAATTAAATTAATTACATAATCAATTAATTAATTAATTAATAAATCAAGATGGTGTAATGGTGAAGGCGTCTGGTCTTGCGGTGCAGTGTGTGACGACGGGCCATGCATATTTTATGCTAATTAAGCTAGCTGCTTGTCCATTTGCTATTCTATATTTCATCATTTTCAGATTAAATGTAAAATTAAATGAAAAAATAAGATGAATATTCATTTTATTAGTAATTTCATAAAAAAATATTTAGCAAAAAACCTGTAGTCAAATTAAAAGAAGGAAAATTTAATGAATAAAATCAAATAAAACATAAATAATAAATGAATAACATTTAATTTAAAAGTAACCTGTTCATTGTATTGATAAAAGTTAATAAAAATTTTAATTATTAATAATTAAATAATAATATAATTTTAATAAAAATTAATCAAAAAAAACATGGAAACACAGAGAAAAACTTTTATTTAAATTAATAAAAACAGAATTTGTTGTTCTTAAAAAAAAAACAAAATCCTATCTAAAAAAAGAAACCTGTTTGACTAGAAACTTTTTAATCTTATCACTAGATGGAGAAAATGTGAGATTATTCTTAAAGCGAGCATCATATTTAACACACTCAGCAGCTCTCTCGCCATCCTTATCTCTACTTTTCAATCTCTCTTTTGATCTTTTGAACTGTTGGTACTTCTTGAGGAAGGCCCAGAAATCATGGTACTGCTGACTACCGACTTCGATTTGATCGGCTTCTGTGAAGTATACCTCGTCTAAGATTGATTTGAAGTACTCGTAGTCGCAAATACCCTCATCCCCACCTTTATTATTATCCTTATTATTATCGTAACTGCTATTATTATTAGCGTTGTTTGATGATTTGTATTTCAAATAATCAGATTCTGTGTGGCTACTGTAGTGGTTTTTGCGTTTCTCTGATTTTAATAGTTTTTGGTAACTGTTGTTGTCGTCTGCATCGTAACCACCATCATCGCTATCTCCATCGTACCTACTGTAATTGTGTCCACTTTTTTTTTTACTCATTTTGAAAAAACAGTTTCAGATTCAAATTTGTTCTAATGTGCTACGTTGAAATGATTAAAATTTAATCCATCTATCTATAATAATGAATAATGTAAAGTAAATAAAAATAATAAATTTAATTTCTTATTCATTATTTTACAAATTTACACTAACAGACTACACATTACTACTTTTTCAAATTACATTTTATGCCACAACAACACATTTTCGTTTTAGTAACACTTTTTTATTACAAATTACAGTATACATACTTACGTACATAACATTATAATTATATTATAGCACAAATAACACATATTTATTATTATTACACATGAAATGAATTAAATGATTGAAAATTTTGAAATGAATCAATTGACAACTGAATAAATTATGATTGAATAAAAAATCAAGATTTAACTACTAAAATTAAAATTTACACTGAAAAAAATTTTGTGGCATGAGTAAATTTAAAATTACTAATCAATAACCACTAAAAACTTTCTATAAACTAAAACGTTTTAAATTAACTTTTAAAAACATTTAAATTAATTTTTAAATATTTTCAATGTTTACATTTAACAGTGATGGGTTAACAATTTTAGTTTTTTTAAAAAGTTTAGTTGAAAAACTTGAAATTTGAAACACCATTGAGCTCAAATTACAAAATTATTTAAAATTATATTAAAAAATTACCATCTTTAACGTTAAATTATTCAATAATTTATAAAGTTTGGCATCTGATTGCTTGTTGGCTGCTGAAGCAAAGAGAATAGCACAATGGTAATGAGATGAAGAAGAAGATGAGGAAGATGATGATGAAGATGCTTTTATTAACAGTTTATCATATCTAAATGGCGTTATTATATTCAATTATTTATCAATAAACGTCTATTAATCATCTACAAAAGGTAAACTTTTAAATTTCAAATTTTATCAGAATTTATTTCATGGAGATATAATAATAATTAATTTAATTTTAATTAAAATTAAATTAACTAACAAGAAGAAAACAGCTGAGATGAACCATATTTGTGTTTGATTTAAAATTTAAATTAGTTTGAGAGGGACAGATTATATAATGTTATTTTATATAATTATAATATAATTATTATATTATAATACAATATAATATAAATAATGAAATACATTCTTCATATGGTATGTTTGTTGAAGCTGAAGTTTATTACAAAAATCATATATTCATATGAATTAAAATTATTTAAGCATGTAAAATGTAAGTTAAATTTTTTAAGATTTAAGAAGCATTTGATGATGAAAAAATAAATGTAAAATTGTAAAGGAATGTCTAAAACAAAACAAACCTTAATAGCTTAAAATTAAAATGTCTCTCAACGGATCACTTATATCAAAATCAGTTATCAGTAACGTTTTAATATTTTATTTTTAATGGAATCATTTTATGTTTAAGAACTTGAAGCTAGTAAGAAAATGTACTGTAGTTTAATTAATAACAAATAGTTGTTAGTACTATAATATAATTAATAATCTTGATGGATGTAGCAACGACAACGTCTGCGACCATGGAAATTCCCCTGACCCAACAGCAGCCCAACAATGGCCACCAGCATTGCTTGGATGTTGGCCGGCTAGATGCGGAGGTTGAGGAGATAAGAAGAATGCAGAAGCAACTTGCAGTGCAAAGTAACCAACTGCGTGATGAGTTAGATCATTTTATTTTCTCTGCTATACTGTTTCAGATATATCCTGTATCCATAGATATATATATATCCATTCACTGTATATGATATACAATAGCTGTAAGTAAGAAGTTTGAGAACGTCAGTTCATTTTTAAAAAAAAAACTGTGCATGATACATTTGTTGTTGTAGCTATTTATTCTTATTGGCATCACAGTTTTCAACAGCAACACACACACGCACACACATACACGCACACACACGCACACACAGTGTATATGAATAACACATGAGACTTGCGTAGCAGACAATGCCTATGACAGCTGGTGAACTTCTTGCATTCAAACCCAGGCACTACAATACTGATTAATTACTCTATTTATTTTTTGTCGTTTTTTCAAAAAATTGTTTTTACTTTCCGCACTTAAACATTTTTACTCCTTGAACATTCTTTTCTTTCACTCATCACGTGACTTACTTACTAAGTCATTAACTAGTTATATAATTAATCATTTTATTATTTCATCTTCTCAAGCATAAACATTCTCGCTCCGTTATTTATCTTTCTTTATCATTCAAACCATTGCCGGTTTCTTGCTTCTGTCAGATTCTGATTTTCAAAGAATAATATTACAAAAAATTATTGCATCAACATCATTACATAACCACGTGTTAGCATCATCTTCTGACTGCATCATCATATGCCATCATCAATTTTGTTCTTTCGCCATTATCTTCAACGTCATCTCATTATCAATCAGTCATCATCACTTTTCCTCATTGCAATCTCGACCTCGCCAGAGGTGTCTTCATCACAATCAACTGTTGTACCCCCCCTTCAGCAAATTAGTTACACACATCAGAGTCGGATCTCTAGACAACTTTGACAGGGCTAACACTTTAAAAGGAAAAAATTTTGAAATTTGTCGTGAGAGGGGCAATAAACTAAACTAACAGCAAATTTGTACTAGTTTGCGTAGAATTAGGCTGGTGACCTCTTTTTTATTTGCTTATCACTTCAATTTTTGGTCGATTTTTTTTACTAAAAGCTGAGTCTACTTGATTTTTAATAATTGTAAAAATACAGCCCACAACGAAAGTGAAAAATAAAATTAACTGCTTTATTCACTATATATTGGCAACGCATCCGAAAAAACGAGCTAAGTGTGTGTTCAGTTTACATATAGTGATAACTATTCGATCCATTCATTATTGGATATAAAAAACTTCGAAGTTTCCATTAAGAAATTCTACAGTTCGAGCACATCATGTTCGGTAAACTGTTCCAACAACAAACAATCATTCTTTCATGCAAGCAACAACAGAAACAACGTCATACGTGACACTTCACCAACTGACTAATTAAAAAAATTAGGTTGTCTCAGAATTGGTCGGAGCTAAGCAGAACGTTGAAAGAATGGATGAACACAAATGATGAACAACTGCTTGATGCTGTCGACAAATTTTTCCAGAAGGATATTCAAAATGTCTGCTCAGTGCCGCAGGATCATAATGGGCTGCCGTATCAGGAGTTTGTGAGTTGGTCGGTTGATTGTTTGGCTAGTTGGTTGGTTGGTTGGTTGGTCGGTTGTTTTGTTTTGTTGGTTGATTGGTTGGTTAGTTAAGGGTGGCCTATCCACAAGTTTATCTTTTTTGGTTATTCTTCAAATAAATAAATATGTTTGTTGGTCAGTCAGTTGGCTGGCTGGTCAGTTGGTTTATTGTTCGATCGACTCGGTGAAAACGGTTTGTTGGTTGGTCAGTTGATTGATTGGTCACTCTTTTGATAGTAGTTCAGTTATATGTCATTTGAAATTGAAGTAAAATCGAATAAATCAACTCGGCAAAAGCTTTACAAATAATAATCAAAATAAAACGAATAAATTTAGTTGAAATTTCATGAACGTTACTCTGGGAGGGAGAGACATCTGATGGAAGTTATCATCAACATCCAGTACAGCGAAGGTAGGTAGGTTTGTCGTTACATTCAATCGAGATTTATACGTCTGCGTGTGAGTGTGTGTATGTGTGTGTGTGTGTGCGTGTGTGTGTGCGTGTGTGTGTAATGAGGGTTCACCTTGCTTAATCATGTGTGTATGAATATGTGCATGTACGTACATCCCATACATACAATATTCTAATGTTAATTGTATACTGGATAAAGTTTTGTTTGTAGCAAAAAGAGTTTGAATGCTAGTTAAATTGTTGAAAAATGGATTTATTGTTTCTCAACTTGGACAAAAGTGAACAAAATAATTTGGCAACAACATTAATTTCATCAACCACATTACTAACTTTTGACCTTTGAAGGTTTGAACTTTCCATTTGACCTTGAGAGTGCGAGAACCTCGGCAAGAAAAAACCCCCACATGAATCAACTCTTTGCAGCCCTTCAGAGTTACTTCCTCGAACTCATCACCACCATCCGTATGACCTACCTTCGTTTGTTTGCCGATGGTGACGCCGCTGCTGATGCTGCTACGGCTGATGACGATAGTGAGGCTGAAGAGGAAGTTATGTGGCAGGACAGTCGTTTGAATTCTCCAGCTTCAAATGAAATGAATACAAGCGCAACTGCCGACACTTCAACGACAACCAACCGAACGACGACAATAACAATCGTTACTGCCACTAACGATAAAACATCAACCACAACAACACAAGTTTCATCAAATACATCGACAAAAGCTAACCAACCATTCAGCCACCAAAGATCAGCCACCAAATTTCACCACCCGACAACTTTTCATCTTCGTAAGTTCTTCACCAGCTTCCTCCGACACAACCACCTGCAGATCATCAATTACCTCACCTTGCTTTCGAACCCCGATCATGCTATCTCACTCATTTGCAACAACGACGCCCAGAAACTCAAAACATATTTGGGCTGCAAAGTCGATGCTAATAGCGACAGTAGCATCCACCCAGCTGCCGTTACTACAGCTGCAGTTGCAGCTACTTCAGCGACGACTACTGCTTCCAGTTCTGCTACGCTAGCCGACAACGGTGACATTAAAAATTTAGTGACTGAGTTCACCCAGAGGCTCACACAGCTGACCAACCTGATGACTGACGACATGTTGTTACTGGAAAGATTTCCAAGCAGATTCCTCGAGGAGGTCTACATGAATGTCATATTTCAAGCTGTCCAAGACTTCTTGCAGGAAAATTTCAAATTTCACGAGCTTAAAAGTGAACCGAGATGTCAGAAGGGTGTCTGTGTGAAGGCCGGTAAGGTGAAAGTGAATCCAGCGACGAGTGGGAGTGGCTGCTTGGAAGAGGAAGATGATGGGAGCGAGAAGGATGCTTATAAACAAATGGTGGAGGAGTTGTTGAGGTTGGTGGATGTGTTGGTGGACCTGCAGAAGGAGGTGGATGTTTGTAGGAGGGGGCAGTCCTGTGGGAGAAAGAATGGAAGAAGTGGAGGTCTTAAAGGTCGGTGCCGATGATGATGATGATGATTGTGATGATGATGATTATGATGATGATGATTGTGATGATGATGATGATAATAAAACGCTGCTCCAGTCAAACCGCAACTCAATTTATATTTGTAAACCTGTTGCACGCTGCAATCACCGTACCGTACTGTATCACCACAGGTAGCATGAAACGAGCAGCCGGTGGTGGCCAGCAGCCTGTCGCTGTCGCTTCTTCTCCAGGTTCCTCACCATCATTTCATCATCGCATCTTCATCATCACTTCTGTCGCCATTCTCATCACCTAACATCATTTTCATCTGTTTCATATTCTCACATCATCACCGTCACAACAGCCAACATCAAATACGACCCCCATTTAGAGGGCATGGCCCCCACTTGGCAGTCCCTTCTCTCTCACCAAACGCCATCCAACGACCCATCCAACCAGACCCCCACACCAACATTCAGAAGAATCTTATTTGACGCTTTCACAAAAGAGCTCTACCAAGTGTACACTTTGCTCCCGCCAACTGCCAGATGTGGGGGTATTAGATACTACGGTGGTGGTCGCAAGTGTAGTAGTGGTGGTGGCGATGGTGGTGGTGGTGGTGATAGTGATAAGTCTGATACTTTGGGTGTGAATAGCGGCAAATGGATTAGTTGTGATGGAAAGATCGTTATGCAGGTTATATAACGCCACATGACGTAATCATATCACCACCACATTCTCACCACTCGACCTGACATCGCATGACGTCATCATTACGTCATCGTCACGTCACGTGACCACATCATCACCGACAGCAAAAACGATGTAATTTCACTTTATCACCTTATGATCACATTATCATCATCATCATCATCACATTACCATCATCATCAAATCGCTTAAAAACATCACGTAATCATGAAATGACTCCATCATCTCCATCACGCATAACCCGCGTCATTACATCACATGACATGACGTCATTACATCACATGACATAACGTCATTACATCACATGACATGACGTCATCATCACGTCATCGTCACATCAACAGAGCTGCGAACGCTTAGTTCTCTTCCTGATGAAGTATCGATCTTTCGTCATCATCTTCAAAAAGGCAACATCCAAACGAGAAATTGATTTCGGTGTCGACGGTGATAAGAATGATGATGACGGGGGTAGTAAGGGGGCTTTGGGGAGAAGTTGGTCCCCCAAAAAGGATGACGATGGTGTGTTTTTGGGGATGGTGACCGAATTGGTTAAAAGGTTCTCGTCTGAAGTTGTCAAACTGGCCGGTCAGTTGGTTGTGTGAAGTTGTTTGGTATTGGTACTTTTTTTCGAAAATTGTTTTTCAGTTTGCGGTTGTGATGAAACTAGATGGATGTTTTGAAGTTTAAATGATGTCACGCTGAGTGTGGTTAGGTGAGTGCATGGTGGGTAGTCAATTCTTGATAGTTCTATAAGGTTGAAAATTATCATATCTTTTGTTATCATCATTATATTATCACCTTTTGTCATGTATTCTTTTTTCTTATTCATTCATCATTATCTTATCTTGAAACTTTTTCGTCATCATGTTTATTTCGGTCTTCATCATCGTTCTTATCATCATCACCATCATATTTATCGTCATCGTCATCATCGTCGACATATTTATCTTCATCACCAACGTCATCATCGTCATCTTTATCTTTGTCATCGTCATCTTCCTCGTCGTCATCATCAGAGCATCACCACCATCATCACCAACATCATCACCAAAATCGCCATCTTCATCTTCGTCATCATCATCAGAGCATCACCAACATCATCACTACCACCACCATCTTCATCATCATCACAGAAGCCTCATCATCACTGTTGGATAAATTGATGATGTACCTTTCTAGTCTCCACTACCTCTCTCGTCATCTTCACGTCGTCTTCGGCCAAAGCAAGATTCTCAGGTTGCAAATAGGGAAAGTTTTTTTTTTTATTTTCCCATTTTTCATAAATTTTCCATCCACTTTTTGTTTTAAAGGTTGAAGGTTAAAAAAGGTTAAAGGTTACTCTCTCTATTGCGTTAGCTTCAGAGGTTTCAACGACAAACACACACAGCGTATATGAATACGCGTGCAAACCACGCATCATACACATTGCATATGATATCACCTTATATATGTATACGAACAATCAGTCATCACAGTTATCACATTACCCAATCATCACTCACCTAATTGGCCTCTCAGCCAAAAGTAGATGACATGATGAATTCTCTCAACCAATCATCTTTCACTTAATTAATTCTGCCAATCGCTAATGATAATGAGCATCTCTCTACCGATCGGAATTTATGTAACAACCGTCCCAACCAATCACCCAGCACCTAGCAAACAATTCAACCAATCATCGTCAACTAACTAATCAGTATCTGTCTGAGAGCTCTCTCCCACGTCACCCACCTGACCACCATGATGATGACCAACCTCTTCATTGAGTCCATGTGGTCATCTGAAGAGAACAGTGTACTGGGAGAGTCCACTGAATCTGGGGGGTCCAGGGATGTGCCCGACAGTGAAAATCGCGATGGCGGTCTGAAAAGAGCTGACCTTGGTGATGATGATTTTTTCAAGGTCGACACAAAGTTCAAGGTTAATCATTGATTTGAATTTTTTCATTGACTGAAAGATATTTCTTCACTTTTGATCTGGCAGCCTGCAACATCAGTTAAACAACACCAACAACGCCAACAACATTCACATCAGTAACAACAACCTCAACCAAATTACATCAACGGTTACGACGACAGCAGACCACCACAGCCACAGACCACCACAGCCACAGACCACCACAGCCACAGACCACCACAGCCACAGACCACCACAGCCACAGACCACCACAGACCACCACAACCACAGACCACCACAACCACAGACCACCACAGCCACAGACCACCACAGCCACAGACTTCTGCTATTAACATTCACACACACGAAAGATGCAGCAAAACCTTCAATTTACGTACAAAAATATGACAACTACTATCATTCTCAATTAACAACAGTGCAGACACGGCGACAACTACATAAACATTTAAATTCATCGTCAGTAATGACATCATTCACGTCACAAAACATCAAAACAACGACTTATTATGTAACACAACACAACCAGCAACAAAAACAAAACCATCACCCACCAACCAACCAACCAACCCTAGATCACGAACTTCTCAGTAAGGAATTGGTGTCTCACGATCGCCTGGTTCAACAACATCTTCGACAAATACTTCAACGACTTAGAGACCATCGCTACTACCACTACTACTACTACTACATCAACGCCATCATCATCTGCGTCATCGTCTACATCATCAGCGGTACCATCACCAAATAATATATATACCTGTATGATGAGTTGCATGTTGAAGGCGTCGCTGGATCATTACGTCAACCTCTGCACCAGGCTGCATAAGAATTTTCCTCGCGACATCGTCAAGATGAATCAATTGAAGTTTTTATCGCTCTTAAATTTGACTTTAATTAGTTTGACTAATTTTAATTAATTAATTAATTGAAATATGGTATTGTATTGTGTATGTAGGATTGTATTGTATTGCTTTGTTTTGTGTTGTATTTTATTGTATCGTTTTGTATTGTATTGTATTTCTAAATTGTATTACGAGCTTTTTGATTGATCTTAAAAAGCACTAAATAGTTTCGAAAACGCCCAGATGAAATTCGAAATAATCTTCTAAAATGATTTTGTTTTTTGTTTGTTTCTTATCATACATCTCTGACATGTGCAAAACTTGAGCTTCGGACGGCATTCGAACCGAATCATCACGCAATAACTTCGCTAAAAATGGCACTCCTGCCGCCTGAGCTATCCCGCCAACCAAATTTATTACAATTAACTCTTTTCATCGATGTAGAGCGAACGTGAAGCTGTTGTCGTCGACGTGTTTGGAGTCGTTGCTGAGATGTTGCGCAACCGCTGAAGAGATGTTGCATCCGATCTTCAACAAGGACTTGTATGGTCTCAATGTCGCCTGCGCCAAGCTCATGTCTCTAGTCAACTCCATCAACCTATCAGTGTATGTTTGTAGTTTATGTGGCGTTGTTGTTGTTGTTTTGGTATTTTGTTGTTTTGGTATTTTGTTGTTGTTGTTTGGTGTTTTGGTATTTTGTTGTTATTTTTTGTTGTGTTGGTATTTTGTTATTGTTGTTTGTTGTTTTGGTATTTTGTTGTTGTTGTTTTGGTATTTTGTTGTTGTTGTTTTGGTATTTTGTTGTTGTTGTTTGGTGTTTTGGTATTTTGTTGTTATTTTTTGTTGTGTTGGTATTTTGTTATTGTTGTTTGTTGTTTTGGTATTTTGTTGTTGTTGTTTTGGTATTTTGTTGTTGTTGTTTTGGTATTTTGTTGTTGTTGTTTGGTGTTTTGGTATTTTGTTGTTATTTTTTGTTGTGTTGGTATTTTGTTGTTGTTGTTTGTTGTTTTGGTATTTTGTTGTCGTTGTTGTTTATGGTGCTTTTTAGTAGTAATAGTAGTAGTTGTTATTTGTTGTTGTTGTTGTTGTTGTTAACATGTTTTTGTAGTTGCGTGTGAGTCGTTGACTTCACTTTAACCAACCTATCATCCCTCAGGGAGGAGAAGCAAGCCAAGGTCGAGGTTGATCGTTGGATTGTTTTGGTCAGCCCTGCCTGGAGAGCTTACAGGTTAAGAATTAAATAATGAATAAGTTAATAAATTAATTAATAAATAAATAAATTAATTAATTAATTAAATAATTAAATGAGTTGATACATTTGACAAATAAGTTTGATGATTTCAGCCAAGTTTCAGTCGCTATCATTACCATAGGCATCGTTTTGCCATCTTCGTCGGATTCAACAACTTAACCACCCACCATTATGTTCTTCATCATCATCATCACGTTCATGTTCACCATCACGTTCATGTTCACCACCATCATCACCATCATCACAACGACAGACATCCAGAAATCATCATTGCTCATGAGATGTTCATTAAGGATCCCATAGACAAGAAGAATGTTCTCCTACAGGTTGCTTGAGTTTGTTCTGTAGCCGAAAGGATAAATCGCCCAATCCTGTCTCCTTTTATTTCATGCGGACCTGGTTCGACTGCGAACAGATTCTTCCTGTCGGTCTAATTTTATAAGTTGTTTTTTGGTGTACTGTACGTACATGTATTTGAACCAGGTCACCGTGCAATTGTTTGTTTAAACGTATCAGCGATCCTACCACATGAGCCATTGATGAATAACGGTTCAATCGCATCACGTGGATTTTATTTATCAATAGTATAAAGTCACACAACGTTCTTCAACTCGTCTGATCATTTAACTGAATTCCATCTCACAGTTCGCTTAAATTCTTCTTATAGAATAAGGGTCTGAATTCAATTCTTACGTTATTAATTTAATAATTTAATTGCCAAATGTTATATTTCTTTTACAATTTTTTGTAATTTCATACGAAAGCTGCTGCTAGCGAATCGCCAAAAAATGAGCACTGATCTACTGACGGCCCTGACCTCTCGCTACAGACACCTACTTGAGGTGAGAGTGAAGACCGGAAAGAGGAAAAATGGTGGCGAAGATCGTGGTGGTGGCGAAGATCGTGGTGGTGGCGATGGTGGTGGCGACAAGGATGAGGGGGATGTGGCTGGTGAGATGCGGAGGATAAAGATGATGGTGGTGACGATTTGTGACGTCCTAGTTGGATGTGGCGTGGAAATGTTTCATGTCGTTAAGACTGTTGCTTGGAGGTTGGTTGTGTTGTTGTGTGTTGTTGTGTGTTGTTGTTGTGTGTTGTTGTTGTTGCGTTGTTGTTGTTGTTGTGTGTTGTTGTTGTGTGTTGTTGTTGGAGTTGTGTGTTGTTGTTGTGTGTTGTTGTTGGAGTTGTGTGTTGTTGTTGGTGTGTGTTGTTGGAGTTGTTGTTAATGTGTGTTGTTGTTGTTGGAGTTGTTGTGTGTTGTTATTGTTGTGTCGTTGTTGTTAGTTAGTTAGTTGTTGTTGTTGGTGTGTGTTGTTGAAGTTGTTGTTTGTTGTTATTGTTAGTTGTCGTTGATATTGTTGTTGATGTCGTTGTTTTGTTGGTGTTTTGTGTGATGTTGATTATTTCGGCGATGTTCGTGTTAGTTGTGTTTTATATTCTTGTAAAATTGTTGAACAACAAATAAACCACAACTTATAATCAGAACTGTTAGCAGTATACTCAAATATTAAATTTTAAATCACTCGACACATACCAGGTGCTGTCCTAATAATCCAATGGAACTTTTCAACAAGGTTGATTGAATGACTAATTGATTGATTGATTGATTGATTGATTGATTGATTGATCGATCGATTGATTGATTGATTGATGATTTACTCATTCGTTCGTTCGTTCGTTCGTTCATTCGTTCGTTCGTTCGTTCGTTCGCAAGATGGTTCAAAAGTTTGTTCATTCACTCTTTCTTAGATCATTCTGTAGATCAGATGTTGTTAATGGTTGATTGAAACACAAATGATGAAATTAATCTCGATAACGTTTAACTATCACCTCACCACCTCGCATGCCGCCAGGTGTCACCCGTCAGGTCATTTTTAAGTAGGCACTTTGAAGCTTCTTTTATCGGGTTTGTTGACGATTCACTCACTCACTCACTCACGCACTCACTCACTCTCACTCACTCATTCTCACTCACTCAAATTCTCATTCACTCACTCACGCACCCACTCACTCATATTCTCATTCACTCATTCATATTCTTGTTCACTGGTTTCATTGTCCTCTTCAGCATCATCTTGGTTTCGTCGTCGTCATCGTCATCATCAGTCTCCTCATCATCACCATCATGTCAACCATCTTATACCATGATTCTTTAACAACCACCATCATCATAATCATCATCTCATTTTCATCTGACCACCACCACCGTTTCCACCACCACCACCATCGTCAGCTTCTTGGAGGTGATACACAGCTTGTTGCAGCTGCAAACCCCGCACAACATCCTTCCAATCTCAGATATCTATTCCCAAAGACCAGGTATCGAAACATCGTCATCATCATCAACACCTATCGTCATCGTCATCATCATCATCATCGTCGTCATCATCATCATCATCGTCATCATCATCATCATCAACACCTATCATCATCGTCATCATCATCATCATCGTCGTCATCATCATCAACACTTTGAGTCATCGTAATCATCAACCCTTCGTGATCATTATCATCACCACTTCATTATCTCCATCATCATCGTCGTCGTATTCGTTATTATTTGATGCTATCATCTTCATCGTCAACCTTCTGCTTTTCAACATCATCATCTTTGATTCTGAAGTCTTAATCATCATCATCATGATCACCGTCATTGCTATCACCATTATCATCATCGTCGTCGTCGTCATCATCATCACAATCATCATCATCATTATCATCTTTGTGATATCATTGTAATAAGTCACATCATTTCCGTAAATTTTCTCATTATCATATCATCATCATCGTCATCATCATTGTTGTCGTCGTCAGCAGCATCAGCAGCCGCTTTTCAACCGATTCCTCCTCCACGTCGTAATCATAAGTATCATCAACCACTCACCCCTCATCATCATCATCATGGTGACGACGACGACGATGATGATGATGTGAAAGTCTTCAACGTATTTCCTGAGGATCGATTGTGCTGTGGCTGTCGCCCTACCACCACTCATCTGCTGTGGTCGGGTGACGCATATAAAGGTGGCTTGCCGGTGCTGTTGTGGCTGTGGATGTTGTGGCTGTGGATGTTGTGGCTGGTTGTTGTTGTTGGGATGTTTTTGCTTTTTGTGGTGTTTTTGTTGAGATTCAGTTTTGCTCGTTGTAGCGTTCTTCCCTGTTGGTCTGTTTCACTTTAGAACTCGTCATCATCATCGTTGTCGTCATTATCATCATCACCATCTTTGCAATCGTCATCATCACCATCTTTGCAATCGTCATCATTATCATCATAACCATCATTATGTTATCATCACCACCATCGTCATTAACGTTAGAGATAAAGCCGGAAGACATGGAACGTCACTTGATCGCTTACATCCTGAAGAACAACATCCAACATGATGACGTCATGATGACGTTGTTGTTGTTGGATGGAGAGGAAGAGGATGTGGCTGGGGATGACCGAAAGAAAAAGAAAATTGGATCCCTCTTATATAAGGTCTTTTGTTGACTGGCTGGTTGGTTGGGTGGCTAGTTGGTTGGTTTGCTGGTCCGTTGGTGGAAAATTTGTAAGTTTATTTGCAGTCAACTGTTTTCTCACTCACTCACTCACTCACTCACTCACTCACTCACTCACTCACTCACTTATTCACACACTCATTCATTCACTCACTCACAAACTCAGGTTTTAGTTGAATCGCTGAGAGGTTTGTTGAAGATGTTTGAAGAGCAGTGGACAAGAGTGAGGGTGGTGATGAAGATGGATGATGATAATGATGATGGGTGGACGCAGGTGATGCGGGTGTGCCGATCCATGGTCGACCACATCGTCAAGAAGAATTATGGTGAGTGAGTGAATGAGTGAGTGAGGAGTTAGCAAATGAACGAACGAATGAATGAATGAATGAAGGAGTGAATGAATGAACGAATAGATAAAAGAATTTAATTAATGAATGAAAGAACGGAGTGGGTGAGTGAATGAATAAGTGAAAATCTGATTCACTAGTAGTATAAACTGGATGATGCGACTGAATTTAACGAATAGTATACATAGATGGATGTTAAATGATGGACGATCATCTCCAACAACATGCTCCTTCAATATTTCACTCGCAACCTCATTAAACATCAGATCTCTCTCTCTCTCTCTCTTTCTCTCTCTCTCTCTCTCTTTCAAAAAAAAAAACAAAAAACATTAGATCTCGGCGAGTTCAACCTTCTAAACATGGAGGAGAGGAAGAAAGCCTGGAAAGAGAAGCACGTCTCGTTAGTTACACACTCATCGTTTGACGTCACCGTCATGTTGCTATCGTCATTACGTTATCTTAATGATATCTCGTGTATGTGTATGTGCGTGTATGTTTGTTTGCGTGTGTGTGCGTGTGCGCGTGTGCACTGGGAGGCTTTTCAGAGAATGGTCATTTCCAATTCAATTACTAATCTCATTATTTCAGAAATTAAACTCGAATAATCTAACTTTTTAATAATTTTCGAAGTTTATTTATTTATTTATAATAATAATAATAATAAACACAGAAACGGAGACAATGCTAAAAGCAAGAGTTCTAAGGATAGAAGAAAAAAATTTAAGACAAAAACCACCGGAAGCGATGACGTCATTAAGGATAATGACGCCGGAAGTAGTGGTGGTGGTGATAGTAGTAGTGGTAATATTTGTTGTGATGACGATGATGATGACTTTCTGCCAGGCGGTGATAAGTACGATATCATCCTCACCAGTTTGCTAAGTCGGATGAACGGTGGGATGTCTTTGGCTCCTTTTCTAATTCACTTCCAATTTGGTTTCAATCCTCTACGCATTCATTCCCTCACTAATCATTCACTCTCTTCACTCACTCACTCATTCACTCACTCACTCATTCAGATAAAAGAGCGTTAGATATCATGTCCAAGTTCATTGTAAACAACAACGAAAACATGAAAATCTTGCACAAGCACTACAACGACGACGATGATGATGACGATGATTCTTGTAAAGATCGTCATCATCCTGACCAATCAATCGTCATCAATTTGAAATGGTTCGTTTGTGACATTATAAATTTTGTTATGATAATCTCAGATAAATAATCCCATTCTAATCCCATCTCAATCCATTCTAATCCCATTCCAATCCCATCTTGATCCATCCAGAACTTCATTCACACAACAATCGTATTACAGACCATTTGAATTCTTCAACGAGTGGTTGTTTTCTGCGGGTTTCGAACCCGGCTTCTTCATCACAGCTAGTTGAACATGCTCAATCTTATTTTATCTCACTTGAGTTTCCAGTCAGTTGAGATGCCTTTTGTAGCAGGGTTATCAAGTTTCATACGTTGAACAGGAATTGAACCTACACCCATCAATACTGATTCACATTCATCGTCAAATTTCATTAACTCTGTTAATAATATTTATTTGTATTGTCTTTGTTGCTTTGGATATAAACCGCACCCTCTTGTTAGTGTTGTTGATAAATTGAATTGTAGTTAAAAAGCACTGTCAAATAAGACTGGCTTGCTTGGGTTAGAACATGCTGCTACAATAACACACACCCATGTAACACAAATTGAATTTCTAGGATGATAGCATTCATGTACGTTGAATTTCAACAGGAATTATGAAGATTCATATTTGAGGACTGTCGAGAATTTTAATTTCATCCAGTGGTCGTGACGTGATGGCAGCAGCTACAGCATCAGCGCGTAGTCGTCGTCACCATATCGTCATTCTAGTCGTCGCCATAACCGTATGTGCAGCATCATCATTGCCATCAACATCATCGTAGTAAATTAATTTATTATTCATCACGTTTTTCTTATTCGTCAAACTCTTACAAACGCAAAATTTCAAAACTGAACGCAATCTGGTCAGAGATATTTCGAATATTTATGAAATTTATCGTTAATTTTCACTTGGGAGGATTTCTGTCCCAACACCCAGTCAATTAATTAATCACATTTAATTAGCTTCATAATTAATTTAATTATTTTTCATCTGATTTATCGATCTCACATCTCATCATTCTTGGTTATTGGTATGATTCACTCGTTTATTAAACTATTTTTTGACGTGTATGTTTTGCGTATGTCTTCTTTCATTTAAAGTATAGAATATTTTTATTTGTGTTTTTTTATTTGTATGTATTTTGTATTATTTGTATTTAGTACGATAAAATTAACAAATCTCATTTGCAAACGTGTAAAAAGTATTAGCGAGTCACATCTCAAATTTAATTCTATGTGAAACAATGTTTTTTTTACAAAAATGATCTTTTTTTTATATTTTTTAAGAAATTTAATTTGATGTCAAGTTTAATGTCAAAGATTGTTATATTCTTGTTTCTGTATTCAAATTAATGACATATAGGTTCCCAATAGTGCTACTGTTTGCCACTCTGTTAATCTCTCAAATATGTTCCTTTAAGGGATTTCTTTAAGTTGGAAATTTCATGGTGAGTTTAGAAATTTTAGGAAAAGTTTGACGAAATTAGGTCGTAATATTTTCGAGTTATTCGGTTTTTTTCAAATTATTGTATTTTGGTTAACAAGTCTTTAAAGAACTGACTAGTTTTGTCCATATATATTAATTCTTATTAACATTTTTCTTAAGATAAAATATATATGGCTTTGTTGGTCAAATTATTATTTAATAAGTAGCCAGGAATAAATTTTGTGCGTCCTATCATGAACCTATTTACTTATACTTAAAATATTTTATTAAACCTGTTACCGTTGTGTTGAATTCGTAACTGTATCGTGTTCATGTGTTTCTTGAAAATATTGCGTTTGATTAAGTTTATAACCAGCGTAGAAAATGAGAATGTAGAAATCATCTGGGTAAAAGATAGTTGAGCATTTTTTAGGTTATTCAATATATATTTGTAGTGAACATTCATCGGACTAGTTTATGTTGTTAAGTGCTATAAATAAAGTTTTTTAAGAAAAATTTGTCAAATTTTGTCTAAATCGTTTCAATTCTTGGCCATCTTTATCTAGTTTAATCAAGATGTATTTCTCTCAAGTTATTCAGATGAAATTTCACAGCGATGAAGTGAAAATTGTAACTAAAAAATATGACAGCCTACACGTACAAAATCCATGTTTGAAAGAGATATAAGGATTTTATAAATTGATCTCGGTAGCGACGAGCAAATTTACATTTTTCCATTTGTTCACTCCGAGTTTTAGTTCAAATAGTTCTCTTTTAACCTGAGAGTCTATTGAAACTTAATAAAAGATGATATCATGATATCTACAGTGTTTTTTTAGGTTGGAATTTACTTTTACATGAAACATGGTATAGATAAAAAATACTAAATGTATCAAAGGTAACAAAATTATGTAATAAATACTATATACGATCCATCTCTCCCAATGTCCTGTCCATAATTATAATTAATTACAGGTAAAATTACAGATGGAATCATAATAAAATATAAAATTAATTAAATATAGCCATAATTAAATTTAATTGTAGTTAATTAATTGAAAAAAAGATGTTAAAACAATTCAGGGTTCAATTTAATTTTTTGAAAGAGTTCAGCCTCAATGAATGCAACCAAATTATCATCTTCTTTACAATTGTAACTCGCGTAAACCTGTTTTTTGGTCTTTGTGGCTTTTAAAACATTTTATATTATTTAAAATTTAAAACATTTTAAATTATTTAAATTAAAATAACATATTAAAAGTTACGTCATAAATAATTATATTTTTAAAGAATTATATTGAAAGTTTGTAACATTTAGTTATTTACTACCTAAATTATGAATCCAGTTTTTTTTTAAGTTGATTAAACTTGAATAACTAAATTAAAATAAAAAATTTATATTATTAAAATTGTAAAACCATTTTAGAAAACAATTTACCAAATTTTTTTCACAAATTAAGAAAATAACTTTCAAAAAAAGAAAATTAAAACATAACCTACCTAACTTTTTAGAAAGGTTTCGTGAGATTTCGTTGCTGTTGTCACCATATAAGTTAAGGGAGGATGGGATTGCATCCTGGTAGAAGGGATAATTGTGAAAGAGGGATAATTATTAATTCTGATTGATGGGATAATTGCCAAAAAGGGATAATTGTTAATCCTGGTTGATGTGATAATTGTTAAAATTGATAATTGTGAATGGTTAATCCTGGTAAGTTGGATCATTATGAAAAACTGTTAAATTAATTAGGATAATTGAATAAAAGAAGTAACTGTTGACCTTGGTTACGTGAGATCATTTTGAAAAGTGGGATGATCGAGAAAAAAGGTTAATAGCTGATTGTGAATGACTTGATTTTGTCAATTTTAATTTCAAAATCAAAAAAAAATTGCTGACTACAAGATGAATGAAAGAAAACTAGAAGTTATTAAATAACTAACTTCTCAGGACATCATATATTTATTAAAAAAATACCTAAAAACATAAAACAATGCCATAAATTTCTTTAACATAAAAGACATTAACAAATTTATTTCGATGCAATAAACAGTTTAAAAGTTAATTTTGACAGTAAATAAATAACAAAAAACAAAAAAGCACTATAATACGAAAATACAGACATATTTAGTGTACATGGAGACGGCCAGTGCATTGAACTGACACCTTCCGTCCCCAATCCACAACATGAGAGAATTGCGCTGTTGAAAGACATCCACCCGGTAAACCTCCATACTGCCATCTTTGTCCCTACATATTGTGAAGTTGTGTGATTTTATTGAACTCTCATTTGCATCAATTTCTACTACGTCCAATTGTTCATCATCTGCCAGACTCATTTGGTTGGGCTTTTTTATCAGTTTTTGAAATTTATAGAGTTGGTTGATCTGTCAACGAAAAATATTATTAAACAAAAATTAACTTATAAAAATAATAAAATTAGTCCTAGTTTTGAAAATAAAAAAAAACAATTTTACTATATTATATAAAATAAATAATTTTATACTATTATAAATAAATTAAAAATCCTTGCATTTCATTACAGTGACAATGCAATGTAAACAAGACAAACAAGCTTAAGGAAAAATTGAGTTTTGTGCAGGCATCATTAATCATTTGGAAAACATTTAAATTAAAAAATTAAAATGAAAATTACCATTGAATAGTGAAAAAAATTTAAATTTAATGAAAAGTTCAAATCAAAGTTAGTAAAGTAACTAACTAACTTGTCAAATAATTCAAATAAAATCTAAATCTAAAATCTAAACTAAAAAATAAATAAAATAAGAATAAATTACTAAATAAAGTTTATTTAGTTATTAATTAGTTTATTTATGTAATTTTAATAGATGCTACAAAACAAAAAGCAAGCTAACAAAATCGTGGGTAAACCAAACCTAAGCAACATTAAAAGTAAAACTGAGCAAATAAAAAGAGATCCAATAATAACATATAAATGAAACTATATATAAAAAAATGAAACAATAAAATGCAAATAAAGTTAAAAATTAATTAGAAAAATAAAAAAATAAATCGTACTTCACAAACATTGACGGAGCGATATTAGACTTGTTTGCATTAAAAGTGAATTCAGTTATAACTAAAAGTTAATGTCCATAATAAAAAAATTATTTCATCCATCTAAGTTTCACTCAACCGAAAACATATTTAAAATTGCAGAAATCTTGTCTATAGTACTTTATATTGGTCTTGCCCATTGGCACTTTACTGGAAACGAAAACAATGTCATTCCAGTTTGCAGATCATATCTGATAACATCACGTTAGAATTAGTACAAGAAACTGACGGCTGATATGGGTGAGCGAGCTGAAATGTAAAAGGTAATAACGCTAATGCTTCAAGGTCAAATGCTATGTTTCAATTTCTTTTTATAGTTTAATGTTTTCGTCTAAGACACCAAAAGTCATTTACTGAATTTTAGGTTAGAATTGCCCTTTCTACCATTACAACCCATACTTGGATGCAAGCCCAAACTTGTGGACTTGCGATGTCACTTGCAATAGTTCAATTCTTTTGTTTGAATTCTTTTCGTACCTAATTATTTATGATTAAAATTTTGACGTAATTAATTATTTATTTGAACATTTCAGCATTTTTATATTTTGGTTTCATTTTAGCATTTTCAACGTCCCGTCAAAAATTTATTTTTAAAATATTCCTGCACCGTTTTGTAGCGTTGTTATATTTAAATGTTTGCTGACGTGTTGTAAACATAAAATATAATCTTAGCAGATACATTATTAATTTTATGTAATGCTTATTGCGAAGATCTTGATGCTTAATTTAATAGTTAATACCCAATTAAACGCTCAAGTTGGATTTGCGCAACTCTGAACAAGTTAGATGAATTTCCCTGCATTTTTTACGTAAGATGTCTGTATGAAAGGCCGTTCCATAACGCCATATCTAAAATTAATCTTTTCAAAAAAGTTTGGAATACATTTTACAATTTCACTAGAATCATTAAGAGTTCTATATATTGATAAACAAGTAGCTAAGATTTTTATTGATAAACTAATTTAAAAAAGTAGCTTAGATTGGAAGAAATCGAAGTGGCCCTAACTTGATTTTATATGATTTTCTGCATGCTCATAAATTACTTAATTTGAAAAAAATAATTATTTAATTTGGCAACAACTATTAACAATTGCATCACCAGTTAACCACTGACATCAGGTTGCTACGGAGCCTGCGAAATATTTTAAAGAAAAAGCAGCAAATGCGGAGAAAGAAAATTGAAAAAATTCCTTCAAACGCCGCGCCCAACCAGAACATTCAACCAAAGCAGCAAAAAAATCAGCAACGGCTATCAAAAAAGCTACAAAAGCAGCTTCAAAAACAGCTAAAAAAACAACAGCTACAACAGCGGCTGCCACAACAACCACTAAAACAGCTAACAGAACAACAAAAACTAAAACAACAACCTTCACCCCAGCTATCACAGCTTTCGCAAAAACAGCTTACACAACCACAACTACAACAGCAGCAAATACCGAAACAAAAACTATCAAAACAGCTATCGAAACAGCTATCGAAGCAACGACATCAGCCATCACTTAAACAATCGCAAGAAAATCTAAAGAAACAGCCACAACAAAATGCCCAAATATCGCAACAACTGCTACCACAAATACAGCCGACACATGAACAGAAGCCGTATCAAAAAATGCAGCAACATTCGCTACCGGACCAACAACCGTCACAACAACAGCAGCTGCCCCAACCACAGCCACCACAGACACAATTACATCAACAGCATCAACAACAACAGCCACAACAGCCACCAAATCAATTACATCAGCAACAGATACGACAGCAACAACCACAAAAACAGTCACCAAAACAAATGCCTGGAAC
The DNA here is from genome assembly GCF_000326865.2 of Helobdella robusta. Classification (NCBI taxonomy): domain Eukaryota; kingdom Metazoa; phylum Annelida; class Clitellata; order Rhynchobdellida; family Glossiphoniidae; genus Helobdella; species Helobdella robusta. The sequence goes on along the minus strand of NW_008705495.1, from coordinate 117,442 downwards.
GCTAAAACAGCTACAACAACAACAGCCACAACAACAACAGCAGCAACCACAACAGCTACAACAACAACAGCCACAACAACAACAACCACAACAACAGGCTCAATTACAACAACAGCTGTCACCAAACCAAAAGCCTGAACCGCTAAAACAACAGTCACAACAACAGATACAACAACAGCCACAAAAGCAACCGCACAACAACAACAACCACAACAGCATGCTCAATTACAACAACAGCAGTCACCAAATCAACAGCCTGAACATCACTTATCATATGAACAGCTAAAACAACAG
>NW_008705495.1:116275-117098 GCF_000326865.2 Helobdella robusta | reverse complement strand
ATTTATATATATATATATATATATATATATATATATATATATATATATATATATATATTTACAATATTCTATAAATTCTACCGAATGTTTGGCGTTTATATGTATATATATATATATATATATATATATATATATATATATATATATATATATATATATATATTCCACTCATATATTATACTTATATTTGTACAAGAATGTTTGCACAGATGTTTACCTAGTTGTACAAACTTATGTTGCTCATGCGCTCGTGAGAATTTGAGTATGTGAAATTGTTGTATGCGTGTGTCTGTGTGTGTGTGAGTGTGTGTGTATGTATGTGTGTGTGTGTCTGAGCGTGTGTCCTTCCTTGAAATCCTTACAAATAAACAACCTAAACATCATTACTTTTACAACAGCATCAGTGGAAAAAAACTCGTTGAATGAATGTATGAATGTATGAATGAATGAATGAACGAACGAACGAACGAACGAACGAATGAATGAATGAATGAACGAACGAAAGTACGAACGAAAGTACGAACGAACGATCGAACGAACGAACGAACGAACGAACGAACGAACGAACGAACGAACGAACGAATGAATGAATGAATGAATGAATGAATGAATGAATGAATGAATGAATGAATGAATGAATGAATGAATGAATGAATTTATTGAGTAAAGCAAAATAATTTTTAATTAAGAGAAATTTCTTTAAAAAATCGAACGAATGAATGAATGAATGAATGAACAAATAAATGAATGAACAAATTAATAAATGAACAAATTAATGAGTGAATGAATGAACAAATAAATGAATGAATGAATGAACAAATTA
>NW_008705495.1:109829-116225 GCF_000326865.2 Helobdella robusta | reverse complement strand
TCATTCCAGCTTCCCACTTCTACCCACCACCACTAACTACTGACCGTGGCTACTTGGTGGCAGTCCAATACTATTTTCATTATTTACCAGCCACTGCGACAAATGACCGCCCAACTGAAGCACCACCACCACAAACACAGCAGCCGCAATTTCATGAACAACAGCGTGTTTATCAAAATTTACTTTCATTTCAACAACCAAGTGAACAATCAATTCAAAAACCACAAGAATGGCAACAACAGCAGATAAATCTACAACATAAACAGCTAAAACAACAACATCATCATCATCATCAGCAGCAGCAGCAACAACAACCAGCAACAGAGGCACTACTCTTATCGCCTGATAGAGTGTCTGATCGCATAGTTGATGCCTGCAACAACAAAACCATGCACACTCATGACGATAAGGCTGGTCACCAAGGTGATGATTATTCTGACGATGGTGTGGATATCACCTCGGATGAAGGTGATAACGAACCTGGTGACAATGATTCACGAGTTAACCAGAGCAATGTTGGAAGACGCACTACCGTAAAGAAAAAAACTGCTACTCAGTATTGTAGCGAAAACAAGATGATCAAACGTGACAAAATAGTCAAATCCAAAAAAGATTCTCGTAAAATGAAAGAAAGTGTTCAAAATGTTAAAAATAGTTCCCACCATCTCATTTTGGCTTTCTTCGGCTTCATTGTGCTGCTCAACTCGCTGGCTATCACAGCATTCTGGAGTTGGAAAACACCAGCTGATAATCGGAGCAATGATGATCAGTGGCTCTGGTGGTGATTGCTGATGCTATTTAATGGGTTTGTTAATTGACGCTTGTTGCCAAAGTATTAACTGATGGTGGTGATTGGTGGAAGGGTTGTGTGTGTTGCTAAAAAGATGGTCTGATGGATGTCGGACTATCTGGATTATACAACTTGGATGCTATTTATTATATAGTTGAGTTAATTGTACGCTGACGAGTTCGTCACGCTGAGTTGTGATGTTGGTTCGATGCAAGTCCAACTTCAAATGCGTTTTTATGAAGCTGGCGTTTTTTACATTGCATAGAAATATTAATTAGTTGATTTGGTTTCCTGTTTTGTTTTTGTTAAAATAAGATAAAAGACATGCATTACTATTATTTGCCCTGAGTTTGAGTTTTAAAACGCAGTTTTTTTTATCATTTTTGGTAATATTTACTGTTTTTTTAGTTTCTGCATTCTATATTTCGAGTTCGAGTATTTGCTATTCAAGTATATAAGCGGGTTATATAAGCGGCCCTTCAAAAGAAAAATAGTTCTCAATGCGGCCCTCACAGCAAAAACTTTGCCCACCCCTGCTATAGAATGAATGATGTGTATATGTACAATCTGATTGCAGGCACACACGTGAACAACTTGCACATCTGTGTAAAATGTACATACATACATACATACATACAATGTACACACGTGAAATGAATGGTTTGACTTCAACGAAATAATAACGCGCGCGCACACATATAAAGATACAAAAGTATACATATTATAACTATGTGTATGTATATATATATATATAATTATTGTCACGGCATTGCAGACATTGTTCAATTTACAACGCGGTAGTAATATTTTTTTAATATTACACACACACACACACACACACACACACACACACACACACACACACACACACACACATATATATATATATATATATATATATATATATATTGGATTGAGACTATCTGATAAGCGGTTTTAAAATATCACAAAATGCATGCGCTGTTCGCTGTTCGTCATAAATAACATTTTTATTCATTTTTTTTTACATTTTCGTTCAAAAATTTATGCCCATTTTAACATTAAAAAATTTTCTGACAATCATTTTCCATCATCAGTTATGGATAGGGGTTTTGTTTTAAAACCAAACAGACGCTGATGCTGACAAACAGACTCTAAAACAAAACCCGCAAAGGATATTTTCAACAGTTTCCAAATGATTAATAATTTGTCAAAAATAGAATAAGTTTTAATCAGCTAAGGCTTTGTTTTAATCAGCTTAAGCTTTGTCTCTGCAGTTATATTCAATTATATTTCCGCACGAGCTTTGTTACTCTTTTTGTCCTGAAATATTGCATTGCATTAACAAGAGTTTCAATTGTCATTCGTTCGTTCATTCATTCGTACGTTCGTTCGTTCAATCGTTCGTTCGTTCGTTCGTTCGTTCATTCATTCCTTCATTCATTCATTCATTCATTCATTCGTACGTTCGTTCGTTCATTTATTCGTTCGTACGTTCGTTCGTTCATTCATTTATACAAACATTTATACGTTCGTTCGTTCGTTTGTTCGTTCATTCAAGAGTCACGATTATGTGAGCGACAAATAACTAAACAATGTGTAACTCAACATCGAATAAATATACACATCCTGGTTTAAATAAAAATTTAAGTTTTATAGCCAAAAACTTGTCGTTTGTTTCACGAGAAATTTTTAAAGAAGCTTATATTTAAATATCCCGTACAGGTTAATAAAAATTTTGTCGTGATATGTTGTTGAAAAACTGTAAGAAACGCTTCAGTTATTGAAATTGTTTCATTTAGTTGGACACGAATTTTTTGCTTACTAGCAAAAAACCAAGCATAACCAATCGATTAAAATATTTATAACAAGCCGTTTAACATATTCTGTGAAACACGACAGGATGAAATACTTTGTAACAATAATGGTCATTTTGAGGACATTGCTTTTGTCTGTTAGAGCACAAACACCTACCGACAACAAATGTTACATTCCATCTTTACATCAAAGTTGCAACCACACTGGCCAAGTCTGCCTCACAGACTTCTGGTACAATCAGAGCCGCTACAAACATCTGAGTGACAACTACGCTGGAACATCGAGCAGCCGAGTTCTCTACTTCCTGATAGACGACAACGTTCAATATAACGGGGAGGCAGAGGCACAGAAGAAAATTAAATACTTTTTTAACAGATTTTCAATGTACCTCACAAAATTTAGTAGCACATACTCGCAGATATTCTGCTACAAATTTGATAAAAATGGAGATAATCAACATTTATGGAACACGACGACTCCATCCGCATTCACGAACAAGACTTTTGACAATTTTTTAAATTCATATGTTCCTGCAAAAAACGTAACTGAAACTGAAAATGCCGAAAAATTGACTGATGGCGTGGAAAGTTTTTATAAACTTGCACTGAGAAACTCACAATCGGGAAACGACAAAAAAATTTCTCTCTGGGTTCTCAGCGATGTAACAAAGGATCCATGCAAAGGCGACTATCAAGATCAAACTAAATATGCCAGAGAAAAATTTTTGTCTAGCATCACAGTCTTCACTGCTGCAGTGGGCAGTTGTCCGGATGGTTGGTTTAATAGTGCGGATAAAGAGAATGCCATGCACAACCTGGCTACCAGCAGGCAGCACTCCGCCTGTCTCGAACGATGGATATCTGAATTTTCAAGTAGGAAAATATTTTTATTTATTGCTCTAAAATTTTAATTAAATGAATCGGACAGAAACAGTCGTTAAAATTTCAAATTTATATTTCATAAAATAATTACATGAAATATATTCAAAATTCACACTTTTTTTGGCATTTGTATTTTGTACTTTTTTTTATAAATTCCATTAAAAGCCTGTGTAAACAACGAAACATTAATTTATTTCTTCAACAGATTTTGAAGTTAATGCAGACGTTAAAAACTGCTTTGAAGGTATCACGTCTAGACCTGTTAGCCGAATATTTTTAGATGTTTCGCTAACAAAAAATTTCGGCTAAAAATTCGGCCCGTCGAGTTTCATTCTAATAGACGAATTATTCATCGGCTTTTCTCGGCTAAGAGCTGGAAATCAAAATACTTGTTTAATTTTATCTATGACCATGAATATATATTTTATATAATATATCCATGCTCATAACACACAAACAGCATAGTTGATTAACGTTTGAATAATTTTTATTTTAGAAACAGAAAATAGTTTTCAATATTTCAAACATTGTTACATATATTCACAAAACCATCACTATCATCTTCTTCATTACCACAACCATTTTCATCATCATCTTCTTCACCATCACAAATATGAAATTAAAACATTCAATAGTAAATTTGATACCATCCACTGTCTCACCAGTTACATACAAACAATCGCTTGTTAGAATGCAGAGCGCTCTTGTTATCATACAGGAACAAAATTTTTCTACATTGTTTGATGACAATGAAAACCTTTTGCAATTTCAGATAAGAGCTGCAATAGAAAACATTAATTTTACTGTTACACTTGAATAACGCACACCTATGTAAACTTGTGTAAATTGAGCTAAAGAAGGTAGGTGAGGGCTATTTTCCTCCCAAAACAACAGCGCATCACCTACATAAGAATCTAAAGTGTAATACAAATTTATTTCTTTTGTTAGATGTCTTGTATTGTTTTATCTGTTCTGATTGTATTTCTTTAAATAACTCATCATAGTCTTTTTTTGATAGCTTCATCTTCTTATCTTAAATCAACAATGTTTTTCAGCATTTTCACGAATACTAGCATCTGATTTTGGATCTAAATATAAAGTCTTCTCTATAACAATTCATTTTTACCAAATTACTTATAACTACTTAAATAATTTTTGTAGTTTTTACTTTTTCTGTCAAGTTTCTCGCACCTGGATCAGAAATAAGTTCTATCTTACATATTTCTGATTCTTGCATTTTTTAACAACAATGACAATACAAAAACTTTGAAGACAATTTTTATAATATTTGATGTTTTGTATTCTATATAACTAAATCTTTTCAATTTGCTAAAAAAAATAATAAAACTATTGAAACTTTATTTTGTGCCACAATTGAGCGTTTTATAAGTGTCAAATTAACATTCGGTGGCTAGTTAGGCTAACCAAAAAATTATTCAGCGACTGACGGCTAAAAGCAAAAAAATTGGCCGTGGCGGCTAACGGCTGACAGGTCTAATCACGTCTCCAACTACAATTTTAGATAGGAAGGAAGTGCTGGTAGGAATTATTGTAGGGTCAGTTGTCGGTGGTTTGGTGATACTTCTCCTCATCATCTTTCTGGTCTGTTACTGCTATCGTAGAAAAAGAAACGGCAAAATTAGTGGACTAAAATGTCTGAACTTTTATTTTTGCAACTGTCTATGTTTAAAGCGAGTGACACCGCCGATTCCGCGAACAGGTCACCCAACTCCGCATAATGATGCAGGCAGCCATGTTTCACATGATTACAATAATGCCAAAGATTTGAATCGAGATTCTGGTTTAAGGTTCGTCTTGATAATTCGTTGATGCAAAAATTTAATTATTTTTTTACTTCAAGACTGGATTTGCTTCTCGTTTTGTTTCTCTGAGAACTTAACCCAAAAATTTCACCTAAAAATTTATTAAAAAATTTTTAATCTCCTGCAGCGAATTCAGCAACGTTTCAAGCGTCACGCAGATAACGACGACAGGATCAAGCGACGATTCTCGTCAGCTACCATCAATTGAAACAATTGCGTCTCTCACTGAGTCAATTGGTGATAGTAATAATAATAATAATAATAATAATAATAATAATAATAATAATAATAATAATAATAATATTCGTCAGAAGTCTTCTCAGGTTTGTGACTATTTACAATCACTAAGCGATGTACTTATTTTATTCAGTATTCACTATGCCTGTTCAATGCTTCAAAGCAGAGTTTCAGAGTCAGATGAAAAATATCTGACACCAACCCCTTCAAAAATTCCCATTCCACAAAAATCTACAACTCCGACACTCTACTTCAAAGTAGGGGAGACTGGGGTCGAATGGACCAGGTACCGAAAGGACCTTCGAAATTAAAAATAGTAAACATGCGCTAACATTTTTTTAAAATTTAAATTCATATACGTCTCTTGGCTTTCTATAACCAGATGTAAATTTTATTAAATGTTTTTAGTAGCCGATTTAACTGTTTCACTTTTCCTTTTTTTGCGAGAAAAAGTGAAATATTCGTCTGTTTCTTTTTGAGTGTTTTAGAAAAATTTCGAGCGGTATGTTTTTGTTTTTTTGTCAGTTTCTATAAAATAATGCTTTCTGAACACGATAGTGTTGATTTGACACCTTTATCCTTTTTAATTTATTTGGCATGTCCGTTTTAGTGTCCAACTACCATGTGGTACAGGATGGACCAGCTTTGTGTGTACAGAATGAACCACTCTAATAAATACTAATACTTATATAAAGAATGATACCCTGGTCACAGTGGTTTATTAGTAATTGGAATTGAATCCATATCTAACTAAATATCAATTACTTTTGTAATTTCAATTTTAATAATTATTAATTATGAATTTTTAATTTAAAAATTAAAAAGTTCTAGATATCTTTTGCTCCAATTTTCAATTTTAATAAAAAAA
>NW_008705495.1:95407-109348 GCF_000326865.2 Helobdella robusta | reverse complement strand
TGTGTAATGCAGTTAATGCTTGTGGATCATCAATACCTCCTTTCTATATTTTTCCACGTGTCCATTTTAAAGAAGCATTTTTAAGAAATGGGTTTCCAGGATCTTCCGGAGATGCTCATCAATCAGGATGGATGGTAGAATCAACTTTTAAGAAATGGTTTGAGCATTTTTGTACTTATGCAAAACCTTCAAAGGCAGCACCAGCACTATTGATCATGGACAATCATGAATCTCATTTGAGCATTGATTTCATTGATATGGCCTCAAAAAATGGAGTAATCCTTTTAACCATTCCCCCACACACATCTCATAAATTACAACCACTGGATGTCAGTGTTTACGGGCCATTCAAACGCCACTTTAACAGAGAAATTGATTCGTGGCTTGTTTCTCATCCTGGAAAGACAGTTTCGATATATGATCTAGCAGAAATTTCTGGACAGGCTTGGTCTAAGGCATCTACACCTGCAAACATTTTAAGTGGTTTTTCCAGTTCTGGTATTAATCCATTTCGACCCGATAAATGGGGAGATGAAGATTTTAGACTGGCTCAAGTAACTGACAGACCAAATCCACAGATTGTTAATGATCAATCTGAAAAATTGGAAGATGGAGCGCATCCCCAGATTGCTGAACATCATCCGGAGAAGTTACAAGATACAATTTCAGTTGAACCTGGTTTTGCTGCTGATGTTGCCAAGGAGCGCAATTAAAAATTTTTCGGGCGCGTTGGCAACTTTTTTCTGCTTAAGACAAACAGAAAACTTCAGCCCGCGGCAACCCCCCTCCTTGTTATCCTTATTCGGATGGCGATAGTGAATGCTTGGTTTTAGACAATAGGTACATTAGTCTTGCTAGGTTTAATTGAAACAGGCGTTCGTTCGTTTCAAAATGAGATTGAGTTTGTGGAATGAAACAAATTTTATTTAATATTTTTATTCTTTTTACAATAAATTTTCAATTTTATTGTCCAATTTTAATTTACAATAAATTTACAATAAATTTTCAATTTTACTTTCAGTCAAAAATTCAACACGGTGCAAGAATAAGTAAACTGTTACCGTACATAAATGCAAATGAAGTTTTTAAGGTGATTTAAAAGAAATTCATTTTTCAATCAATAATTTGAAATTTATCTCGTAAAAATAAAACTAATTGAAGTAACATTGAAATAAACAACACTTTATTAAATTACAGAATAATTCAGCGAAGCCAAACATTTTGGAGTGTGGTCTGAAGGGCTGGGCTGAGTATTTAAATGAATATACAAAAGAAATGAAATTTGATTTCATGGCTTGCTGCTCTTTTGATCCGAAGGACAAGTCATTCGCAAAATCTAACAACACTTACGCCATTAGAAATGACCAGCGAAGAGAGTTAATTGCTTTATTCAATTCAAGCAATGTCGAAACAGAAAACAGCGCTAACAATGATTCTGGTATGAAATGGAAAAAAAAGAAACAACCCAGGCCACTACCCAGAATTGATTCAACTACTGACCGATCCACAACGGCACGTTCTAAACTTAAATTTAGCGGTATAGAGTTCAACGTGCTCAGTTTAACGAGGCAGTCGTTGGTGGCAAACTCTTTCAAAGAACCAAGCGGCAATCGCGCGAACAGCAAAAAAAATTTGAAAAACAGCCATCGCTACCACCGCAGCCACAAAATTTACGACAACGATGACGATCACGATAATCACGATTACATGGTACAATTGAAATTTCACGCGTTAACAAATTTCGTCTGGATCGTCCTCTGCATATTCGAGGAAGAGGAAGAAAAAGTGGAAAATGTTGAGAGTGTTCTGGCTGACGTTTTAAGTAAATTTGGATAACGAGAGGATTCACTCTTCACCACAATTCCGCCATTTTTTCATTCTCAGTTCCCTTTGTTCATTCTTCAGTTAACTTGAAAATTGTGTGTTAATTTTTTTTTTTCCTGAAGCTTTAAAAAAGTTTATTTCTTTATATATCATTTGCAATAGTTTATAGCAATTTTTATTATTTTAAAAATGTAATTTATATTTTATATTGTATTTTATATTCTTATTAATAATAACAACAACAACAATAACATATTAATATTATTAACAACAACAACACAACAACAACAGCAGCAGCAACAACAACAACAATAGTAACATTTCAAAAAAACGACAGGCTTGCGCTCATTGTTGTGGTTTAATGCAACAAAAGCCTTTTACTTATAAATCATCTTTGTGAATAACTTCTTCTAAATAATAAATTCTACATAACTTCATGTTTCAAAGTTTTAAAAACGTACAGACATGTTGCATGTTATCCCCGTGTGCGTACATGTTATTGTTAAGAGTGCGTGTAATAGATTTCATATATGTATTTTTATATTGTGTTTTTATTAAATTAAATTATTAAATTTTATAAAAAGCTAGAAGAATTTGTTACCAATTTTTTCCAATTTACTTTTCGAAACTTCATCATTGCATCTATTTGATTTTTTAACGAAACTTTTGTAAAGGCAACAAACGAGTATTACAAAATTCTGTTACGAAAAATATTTTACAGTTTGGCAAACGTTCTAGAAATTATCGTCTGAAAACACATGAAGCTTGAAAATATATTTTCAGACAAAAAACTAAAGCAAATTTAAAAAAATATTACAAATAATAAATAGTTTTAACTTAAACCTCTTTTGGTTGATATCATAATCAGACGTCATTGTTGCAACATCGGCCTGAGTTTATTTTAAATTGCTGCGATTGCAAGCATGAATGAATTCAACCGCCAGTTGCATAGCTCTTCCGACACCAGTCACTTTTTCAACGGCTGCCGGACTTTCTGCTTTTGAGGCTAATATAGGCAGGTGAACAAACTTTTCTCGCTGCAGTTTAGACGTGAAGACAATTTGTAAACAAGTCAAAAATTGAGAACCAATAGAGGTATCAAGTTCAGACATTTTCACTCTGAAATCTGGGTGGAAGCATATTCAATGAAATCAACACAAAAAAGGAATAGCGACTTTGATGTCATCTACTTTTTTTGGTATTTTCAAGTCAGACATCCGTTCACTTACGTTATACAGACGACTGAGCTCGGAAAATACAAAATAAAGCTAGAAACTATTAAGGTCGCCCTGCATTTTGGATCATTCTGTTTACAAAATCTTTTAAAGATATCTCAAAAAAGAAGATTCACCTTGCCAGGAACAAACCGCCCTACCACCTACCGTAGGTCTCATCCACGTCGACTTCAGATCTGCGGTGGTCAAGTAACTTTTTAATTTATATCATACTTAACTTTTTGAATTAGTTATAATTAGTTTAGTAATTAACTAATTAATTAGTAGATAATTAAAGAAGAAATTACCAATTAAAAATTCTGTTTCTGTTGTTTCATTTAATGACATTATGCAGAAAATATTTTCTCATTAACACGGAACATTGCCACAAACGAAATAGTTAATAAACTGCATGTAGGTACCTGCTGATGATTTTAAAATATTTCCAGCAAATTGATCTGAAATGAATTTAGGCACTTTCAAAGTTGATGCCAGTTCAAATAGTTCTTCCTTTGTTAAACCTGTGTAGTATAAAGCAATTCGGGCCTGGTAAAAAAAACTGATTTGTTAGCAGATAAAACTGCTGCCTTTATCGTGTGTGTGTGTGTAGTATTCTTTAAAATGCTTTAAATTCTATTTTAAAAGTGTAAAATAAAAAAATTTTTTCCGTTGTAATATTTGAGATGTTATTAGTTGTTTTATTTTATTTTTCTTATGCATTTGTGGAACTCGACGTTATATAGTTAATTTGTTTTTTGTCTAAATTAGGCTACGAATAAAATTCCACTTGTCGAAATCAGGTTTGAAGAAAGTGTTTAGGACTAATTTTTTCTTGTTCACAATTTTTAAAGTTTGAAATTTTATAATAAAAGTTATTTAGTTTAGAAGGTGACGAATGAAAAGTTTCAATTATAAAAAGTAATCAATAAGTCAGAAAGTTCAAAAAAGTGTCTAAAAAGTTTTGAAAAGTGACCAATAAATTTCAAAAAGTGACCAAAAAAATGTTAAAAAGTGATCAACGCTTACCGAGTTTCAAGGAGGACATGATATTGCGATTGTTCTTTTGATTGTTTCTATAACCAAACTGGCCATCATAACCATTGTAATCGTCATAATCATCATAGTCACTAGAATTATCATATTCACCATCGCCTTCGTGGCTAGATTCACTAACGTCATCGTCATCACAATCGTCGTCACCTTCACTAGATTCATCAATATTGTCATCATCATTTATGTTCTCGATGTCATCGCCATCTTCGTCATCATCATCTTCACCATTCTCACTGCAGTTTTTGACATCGTTGAATATTTTCCAAAATTTATTTTGGCGCCCTTTTTCTGTAGTCTGCGTGCGGCAGAAGGGACACGCTGAATGATAATAATGAGTTAGTTTCATTAGCTTGCTTATTAAACATGGACAATTGTTATAAATTAATTTATTTGACTAATTAAGTCTAATTAATTGACTTGAATAACTATGCCGTCGTTTAAGTAATGTTAAGTAACTATTTCTTGGATACCGAAAATTTTTGAATACAATGAAATATTTTTCATTTAAAATGTTCCCACCCCCTCCACAGACCATCCTCTGTATGTCGCTAGCCAGAAATTTGACGTTGTACCTGACATCTGGCGTCAATTTGTATATATATCTTCTCTCATCTAACTCAATCATGTTTACTCTGTTTTCATGGTTGTCGTTGTTGGTTTCGTTATTGTTGTCGTTGAAGCTTGGATTAATTTTTTCGTTGTTTGTGAGGTTGTTGTCCGTGCTGTTGTTGGTTTCCTCATCTGTCAGATCACCTGTTGTTACAGCTTTATTATTAGAGAAAGTTAAAACAAAACAAAATAGATATAGGTACATCTCAACTGTCTATAGAGTAACCAATAAAGGTTAAAGGTGACTCTCTCTCGTTTGCGTTTGCTTCAGGGGTTTCAACGACAAACACACACAGCGTATATGAATACGCGTGAAAACCACATATCCCATCATCACTTAAGAGTTTTTTTAATATTGAAATTTGAAATTTTTAAAAGAAGTCTAGAGAAATGATTAAAAAAACAACAACTGACTCCAAGAGAGGTAGACAACCAGTCCGCTGTTCTCTTCCAAATCGTCGGCAAGTTTCAAAAGGTTGCTCCTCAGCCAACTCAAGCGTTCCTTGTCTACAGCTGATCTGCTTCCAAGCATCACTATTACAGCGACGTCGTTTCCGTTGCAGACGTTGTCTGGTTTGGGAATGTTTTTTGGAGTTGAGTAAAGTCATAAAGTCATCATCGGCGCCATTATCTTCTCTTCATCAGTCTCATCATTATCTATATTATCATTTTCATCATCATTATCGTTATCACCATTATCATCATACTGGTTTTTATAACTCTATGTTTTTGACATGCTCAGGTGATCCTGTCCCAACATACATTCTCAAGGAGTTTCTGGATGTTCTTCTACCCTTCATAACTGTCATGGTCAATGCATCTTTGAGAGATGGAATTTTACCAAAGATAGCCAAGCATGCAATTGTCACGCCGCTGTTGAAAAAACCACAGTTAGATGTGTCTGATCCGGGCAATTATAGACCAGTTTCAAAATTAACTTTCTTGTCTAAGTTAATTGAAAGAGTGGTAGTACGACGGCTGGTGCAGCATTTAGACAAACAGAACCTGATGCCGTATGCACAATCTGCCTACAGAAGACATCATTCGACTGAAACAGCACTAACTCGTCTGTTGGTAGATGCGTACGAAGCTGTTGACAAGAAAAGGGTTTCTCTCTTGGCACTTTTGGATATGAGTGCAGCTTTCGACTGTGTCAATCATGACGTGCTGCATTTGGTTTTGAAAAATCAATTTGGTTTGAAAGGCAAGGTACTTGGTTGGTTGTCATCATTTGTTTGCGAGAGAACGTATGAAGTGGTCTACGGGGTACAAGCATCAACAGTCATGGAAATAAAGAACGGAGTTCCTCAGGGCTCAGTGTTAGGCCCACTCCTTTTTCTCCTGTACACTTCAGGAGTAGCGAAATTGTTGAAACATAATGATCTGCGCGTGTACGCATATGCAGATGACATACAGATCATCAGCAGCGCTGGGGTGGGGTCGGTGGGGGAAATGGTTGAACTGTCTCAGAGAAAATAATGTGCCTAAAGAATTGGTTGGGTTCGTACAGACTAAAATTAAATGAGGAAAAAACACAGGTAATGTTGATTAGAACTAAACAACAGCTCTCGAAAACTGATGTAAAGAGCATAAGATTTGGGTCTGTGATGGTGCCGTTCACTGGTGTGGTGAAAAATTTGGGTTTCTGGTTGGACAGTACACTGAATATGCATCAGCATGTGAATAATCTCGTTAGGGACTGTTCATTTCAGCTTCGACAGCTTGGCCGCATAAGAGCCTCTCTTGATCTGGATACAACAAAATCTCTGATCCATGCGTTTGTGGTCAGTCGGGTTGATTATTGCAACAGTTTGCTGAGCGGATGTCCGAAGTCAACAATATATGGGATAAAATCAATACAAAACAGGGCAGCGAAGCTTATAGTACAAGAAAAAAAATATGACCATGTGACCCCAATTTTTCGTGAATTACATTGGCTGCCAATTGAAAGCAGAATCGTTTTCACAGTTTTAGTGATGATGAAACGATGTATGCAAGGTTCGGCTCCGAAATATCTAATGGATCTGTGCAAAAAAACACCAATAACAGTGGCGGGTAGATTCTTAAGATCTTCCAAAAACAATGATTTTCAGAAACCGTTGGTAAACTCATCAATGGCGTCAAGAAGTTTTGCAGTGTATGGCCCAAGGATGTGGAATGATTTGCCAACAGAGCTGAAAACAAATGAGATTGATGAAGAGATTTTTAGAAAAAGAATCAAAGCGCACTTGTGGGATAAAGCGTTTGTGAGAACTTGAACGAGCGCTATATAAACTCTACATATATATATATATATATATATATATGTTGTATCATCATTATCATTATTAGCATCGTCATCATCATCGTCGTTGTCATCATCCTTTTCGTCATCATCATCATCATTGAAAAGACCTTCACCATCTGCCTGTATCTTTCTAATTGTTTCCTTCAAACATTCGACCTTGAACTTTTCCAGATCGACCTCACCCCTCAGCAATCTACCTGTTAGGTTTTTTCATACGACGTTTAAGCGTCTGAGTTTTTGAAGGATGAAGATTGTTAAGGGTTGTTAAAATTCAGTAACGTTTTTTTCTATTTAAATAATGGCAACGTACTGACATAGAAACCCGTCAAGCACTTGAATGTTAAAAACCATCAGATTTGAGTTACGGGTAAATTTATTTAAAAAAATAAATTTAATTAAAAAAAATTCAATTAAAAAAATCATATTTCAACAAAAGAAACCAATAAACACCATTCACATAGTATAGTAAACAAACATAATACTAGTTTGTTAAGTTTGTTTTATAAACCCAAAGAAAAAAATCTGATTATAACCGAAGTTGGGTGTTTCGTTGCAGGCAAACAACAGAGTGCCGTCAGCAGACAGACAGGCATATTTGGCGTGACTGCTGTGTCCTGCCGACCTCCTTAGCTCCACGTACAAACTACTTAATACTTCTGTAACTTGTGGCAGAATCTTGCTCTTCTCGATCATAGGAGTGCTTTCATTCGGTTTAACTCCACGTCTGAAACTTTTTGTATATTGACCGTTTCTGCAGATGTTGTCGAGTTTATTCATAAGCCTTAACTTGTCCCTATCACGGCTTGTGATGTTATTCCCTTCATTTGGCATATTTCGGTGTTTTGACATGAGTTTGGAATCAGAATATTTCGCCAACATGACATGAACAGGTAGGAAAATTATTCGAGCTCGTGACGAACATCCTATAAAGTGAAATTTTATTCTATACATTCGATGCCGTGAAAATGAGACTCACTGATTTTAAAAGTTATATGATATATGATCTAGGATATATGATATATCACATTTGGATAGACTTTAAGCTAGAAAGCAATATTGCTCGCGTTTTTATAAGAAATAATCTACTACCTTGATGTACTAAAACTATGAAAAAAAATATAAAAAAAGATGGATTTATTAAAATCTTTAATAAAACGGGAGACTGTTATAATAAGATCAGACCAGCAGCGTCGCATCATTTGATACGACAAATTATAAAATATATTAATAACATCATTATAATACAAGCAATACATTTTTATTACTACAAACACAGACAAGCTAATTCACCAAATGTTATAATAATAAACCGTCCCCATGTATGATCGATGAGAAGCAATTGTTCGCGAACATCTTGTTTACTGACTGTCACCCTGACAACCAGTCAGAACAATCATTTTTCAGTTTCAGACAACGCCATAACATAGTCAGTATACATACGACACATACGATGGTGTTTGTGCGGTAAACATCAATAAATAGCATATGTGTGTATTTTGTATCAATTCAATAAATCATTATGTCATTACTACGTGTAAATATTTTAGGATTGTACTCGATTGTTTCCCGTTTTAAAAAGTGAAGTTTGTTTTCGAATTTTTTTTTACAGTTTGAAACGTATGCCTTGAGAAATGAATGAACACATATTTTTAGCTGGCCCACATTCTGCATTCATTTGCGTTGTTTCTCTTAAAGTACATATAAAGCCGATATTTTATGTTTTCAAAAAATGCTTAGTTTTGGGAACTTTGTGTTGCACAGTTGCATTGAAAATTTGAAATTTTTGTTTGGAATTATTATTTCTTCTATAAATAGCCACAGTGAACGTGATTACTCTTGAAAATCATTTGCTAGAATACGATCATAGTGAAACTTAACTAGAAGCAATGAGAAAATAAAGCCGGCCAATGATAAGTGACAACAATAGGCAGACAGATTATTACGAATCAGTAGAGATAGATGAGATTTTGTCTCTTGTAGTCTGGCTAACGTTAATCCCGCAGGATCCAGTGCTGCCTGATATTTAGCGGGCGCCAGTTTACTGAAACTTACACAACATTGAAGCAAACAAAAAAACCTTTGAAGGAAATTTTCACCGCTCTATCTATTTCAGTTTCAGTTGCGAATATTCTGGCTTTTTTGAAAAATTCATAAAATTTGTCACGTGTCAACATGCTGCTTCCGGTTGAACTGACCAACGAATCAAATAGCACGGACAGCTCTGCATGGCAAACATTTTAAACAATAATAAATATTAATCTCATCATCAACAAAACATGTATCATTATCACCATAACTATCATCACCATTATCACAAATGTATCTCCATCATCATCATCGTCATCACCATCATCAACCACTCACTCACTCTTCTTCCAGTCCCAGTATTCCTCAACATTCTTCAGAGTTGGGTTGATCTCCACTCCCTCTTCTACCTTCAAATTCCTCAAAACTTTCTCGCAGAACTCCTCGTACTCCTCCGTCAGCTGGACGACATAATATGAAAGAACACCATTTATTCATTTTCATACATGGCATCTGTGTGCTCACTTATTTGAAACAACGACTGTTGAATGTGTGACGTGTTCTGAATGTCAGCTCAGAAAGATTTTTAAAACTCACGACAGCAAAATCTTCCTTCATCTTCATCCTCTTCATCGTCATCTCGCCCCGCCATCGTCTCCACCGTCTCTGAATGAGTACAGCTGAGTGGAAGAAGTTCAACTTACAAACATCATTCCAGTGGTAGGAGCTGGAACAAGCATAGATATGATTGGTTGGATGAACTAGTAACGAATTGTTATTGGCTGGATGAACTAGTAACAAATTTGTGATTGGATGGATGAACTGGTAACAAATTATGATTGGACTGATAAATCGGGATCAAGTTGTGATTGGATGGTTAAACTAGTAACAAATTTTGATTGGTTGAGTAAATGAATGAGAAATAGAACTGACCTCATGTAAATGTTTTGGTGGAGACCGATCGCTTCATCAGTTTTCACAATTTTCAAATTTTCCTTCTTAGTTTGACTGGAGCCGAGGTGCTTTTTCATGATTGTACATGTTCAGTGTTTCTCTATTGCGCATGTCACCCTTCAATCGTCTTATTAATTCCACAACAGAACTCTGTGATGCTATCTACAATATTCAACGTTTGAATATTCTAGAAAACCATTCACAGTTTCCAGTTAATTCTTGATGTCTTTGAAGTTTATGTTTTTTAGTTATTTGGAGAAAATTTTGGCTACACTCATTATCAAGGAGTTGAAAAGTCCAAAAAAGCAATAAAAACATTTTCCTATGACATTTAAGACATTCATTCTGCAACCATTTAAAACAACCTGCTAAATAAAAGTAGTCATTTATATTTCAGTGAATACGTAAGAAACCAAACAACGGAAATGTTCTCAACTGGAGCAGAAATCATTCAGCATGCAATTTGTGTAAACATTTACATCCACGTAATGTCAATGAGTCAACTCATAGAAATGAGCAAATACAATGAATATATTTGCCTGTTACTCTCTCTCACTTTCTCTTTTTCACTCTCTCTCTCTCTCTCTCTCTCTCTCTCTCTTTCTATCTTTTTTCTTTCTTTTTTGTCGTGTAATTTGTAAATCATCTGTTAAATTTGAAACAAAAAAGTACGGATTTTTAAAATTTAACGGTCATCATGTGATCGCTGAATTAAAATGAATAGAAAAATGATAATAATAAGCGATTATTTTCGTTTTTGTGACAAACAAACAAACATAAAACCATCTCAGATGTTAGAAGTATTTGACATTTTTTAGATTTTTAGCCAGCTCTGTCAGGCACAGAGCTATTTACAAAGTAATCTTCAATTACGATTAAACTTTCGTGCTGCATACACAACATCACATGATTCCCACACCACACACCAAAAAGATTCCACACCACACGACGTACGAACACCGCATTGTTTTGACTTTCAGACAAAGGATTCGAACTAGGTAGAACCGAATCACGTAATAACTGCCAGAAAACATGGCGCTTCTACCGTTTAAGCTAACTCGACAACCTGACTTCCAGAAATGTGCCTGACTTCCAGAAATGTGTCACAGCAAAAGAAATTGTTGCTGTTACTAGCCACGAATGCATTAACATCAGTTGTCTGACTCCATCCATCTCTAATGGAAGATCTAAAAACGTTTAATGAAGTGTATAATTTACAGATTTTTAGCTTTTTTGTCGGAAAAAAAGAAACTTTATAATTTTTTGGTCATAAAAAGTTTTTTCTGGGAATAGAAAAAGCCTTACCTCATTTATTTGGTTTACAAAAACTGTGAGGGTTGACGGATTTATTATACATAATTTTAGTTTGGGTAGTAGAATCAATCATTACCCGTATGTGTGTGTGTGTGTGTGTGTGTGTGCATGTATGTGTATGTGTGTGTGTGTGTGTGTGTGTGTGTGTGTGTGTGTGTGTGTGTGTGTGTGTGTGTGTGTGTGTAAATATTGTCACTTCTTTACACTTTAACGTCACATTTGGATTTTTGGAAACTTCTTATTCCATGATGGAATCATTGATCCATACCTACATGGTTTTAATTCTACATACCTACATACACGCACACTTTGGCTGGTAAGGAATTATTTTAAAACGTGACTTTTTGATAAAAAAATTGAAGTAAAATGCATTCGATTTATTGATTAAAACTTTTCATGGCGTTTCATAATGCTTTATTTCAATTTCATCGTGTAAATCATTAAAAAATGATTATTAATTGTTACTCCATATTAATATGTGCTAGAAAATTTCTACTTGTTGAGGAGTAGTAAAAGTTAACTTTTAAAAGGGCGGGTGAAGCCGGTGAAACGAATTGCAAAGACTGGCGACGTTTAAATCGGCCCAGTTGTCCTGTCAATTAGTTTTTGGCGTTATTTAAAATTTTAAATGGATGGAAAGACGAAAAGAAACGCGAAACAGCAGTTGAAAAGAAGGCAGCCAAGCGATGCAAATGAGGTGTGCTGAAACTTCAGAGTTTGATCACTTAGTATATATATATGTAGAGTTTATATAGCGCTCGTTCAAGTTCTCACAAACGCTTTATCCCACAAGTGCGCTTTGATTTTAGTAACAATAGTAATCTTGTATTTAAAATTTTGATACAAAAAACCACACAGTGCAGAGTTACGGTAGTAGTAGCAGTAGAGGTAGTAGTAGTAGCAGTAGTATTAGTAGTAGTATTAGTAGTAGTATTAGTAGTATTAGTAGTAGTAGTAGTAGTAATAATAGTAGTAGTAGTAGTAGTAGTAATAGTGCTAATAGTAGTACTTGTGGTAGTAGTAGTAGTCAATAGGCAGTACATTCAATCAATCAAACTTATCCACCTACCACAAAGAAATCAAGATTAAATATTTTATTTGCTTACTTATTCATGATAATTAAAATTACAATCATTCATTCATTAGTAATAGTTTTATTGGCATTGCTTTTCACTTTTACTTTTTACTAACTTTTTACTTCAGTGGATGAAATAATTGGTGAATAATTAAAGAATAAATGAATAATAGATGAATTAATTAAAATTAATCATTGATTCATCTCTTCTTCATTAATTTAATTAGGAATGAATTATAATATTTTAATGCACTGTCAAAAAGAATAAATTTTGAGACAGAGGTTAGTAAAGCATTGAACATTAATGGCTTAATGCCCACAATGGAAATTAGCAAGCGAGATTGCTAGTTAGAAGCAGTAAGTAAAAGTTTGTATTAGAAAAAATAAGTTGTTTTTTCATTAACTTTTATTTGATGTACATAGAAGCTGCTTATTTCATAAGAACTGCTATGCATACGCACAATGAAGAGTTTAATTGCCAAGCCATACATAGCCTATTATAAATAATCAAATTCATGAGTCAGTTATGTTTAGTTTTAGGAGTTTAAAAGTTTTAAAGGCAATTTTAAGCTTGAGAATAATTTAAACATTTTTTTTTAAAATTTGTTTAAAAGGAAAATCCTAAAACAAAATTGAAGAGGTATGTCGCTGTTTCAAAAAAATGCGATGACATCACTGACAAGGTATTAACAAAGAATAAAAAACCTCTGAAGGATAAAGTAAATATTGTTGCTACTGCTGCTGCTGCTACTGCTACTACTGCTGTTGGTAATAATGATAAGGATGATTTTCAGCAGAAGATGAATAAAGCTAAAAATTTTAAAACAAAAGACTCAAAAGAAGAAAAGATCAAATCTTCAACTGGTTCCAAAATAACTACCAAAAATAAGAAACAGGAAAGAAAATCTAAAAGTTATAAAGAGGAAGTTGATGATGATGATGATGTCAAAGATGATATAAATGATGATGATGATTTTAAGCAGAAGATGAATAAAGCTAAAAATATTAAAACAAAAGACTCAAATGAAAAGCTCAAATCTTCAATCGGTTCCAAAATAACAACCAAAAATAAGAAACAGCAAAGAAAATCCAAAATTTATAAAGATGAAGTTGATCAGGATGATGATGATAATGATAGTGGTGGTGATGGTAATGATGATGGTGATGATGATTTCAAACAGAAAGAAAAACCAGCTACAAATGTCAAAACAACCAAAACAAAACAAAAGGCCAGGTTGTCATCAACTGTTTCCAAAACAGATACCAAAGATAGCAAAAAGAGAAGATGTCTTAAAAATTATGCAGATGTGAAGTTTGAAAAGGATAAAGATGATGATGGTGAAGATGGTGATGATGATGGTGGTGGTGATAGTGATGCTAAACAGAAACGAGTAAAGAATGTTAAAACAATCAAAACCAAACGAAAGCTCAGATCTTCAACTCGTCACCAAAAAAATACCAAAAATAAAAAACAGGTAATTTTTAAAAATGATGATGATGATGACGACGATTATGTTACTGAAGATGATGATGATGATGATTACATTGGGAAAAAGAAGATGACGATGATTATGATGATGATGATA
>NW_008705495.1:92263-95357 GCF_000326865.2 Helobdella robusta | reverse complement strand
CTGACTGACTGACTGACTGACTGACTGACTGACTGACTGACTGACTGACTGACTGACTGACTGACTGACTGACTGACTGACTGACTGACTGACTGACTGACTGACTGACTGACTGACTGACTGACTGACTGACTGACTGACTGACTGACTGACTGACTGACTGACTGACTGACTGACTGACTGACTGACTGACTGACTGACTGACTGACTGACTGACTGACTGACTGACTGACTGACTGATTGATTGATTGATTGATTGATTGATTGATTAATTGATTGATTGATTGATTGTTGTTAGGTTCACCTGTTGTGTTTGCTGGCGGTGGGTCTGCGTGTGAACCGTGCAGCCAACAACGGCATCCTGCTTTCAGTCCTTCTCTCCATCCTACCATTCAACTCCATCTTCAAGTCGGAGTCTCTGGCCGAGTGCAGGGTTGAACATTTGGAGAGTTGAAAATCTGGTTTCTTGACGATTTGAGGTTGAAGATTGAGAAAGTTGACAATGCCAATTTTGGCTTCTTTAGAGTAAGTTTGTTGCAGGTGGCATGATGTCGATCGATGTATGTGTTTGTATGTATGTGTTTGTATGTATGTGTGTGTGTGTGTGTGTGTGTATGTGTGTGTGTGTGTGTATGTAGTACGTATGTATGTATGTATGTGTGTGTAGGTGATGATGATGATGTGGGTGATGATGATAATGGTGTGTGGATGATGATGCCTGTAGATGATGAAGATTTGGATGATGATGATGGTGATGTGAGTATTGAAAAAGTAGAAGACCATTGTGAGGATTTCGATGAAGTTGTATTGACTGTTTCCAGTTTGATTCAATTTTATATAATATCTGACCAGCACAAAAGATTGGCTGATGTGCTGCTACTCAGAAAGGAGCTTCCCCTCTCGGAACTTGAGTTCATCATGGTTAAATTCCTTCAATTAATACTAGACTTTTAAAAATATTCTTTCATTTATTGACAATCTCTTCAACTTAACCATTTCTTGACAGTTGGTTTGCTAATACGAATTTTATATTTTCTTCCTCCCAGATATTTGTGATGCTGTGTAGAGCTGTTGGATTCTGCTGCAGAATTGTCCAGTCAATGCAGCCACTGTCTTACAAGGCAACTGATCTGGTAAGATTTCATGCATTATCTGTATGTGTATGTTTGTGTATATATATCTGTGTATGTGTGTGTGTATATATATATTTGTGTGTGTATGTGTGTATATGTATATGTCTGTACGTATATGTGTGTATGTGTGTGTGTGTGTGTGAGCGTGTGTATATCTGAATGTGTGTGTATGTGTATATCTGTGTGTGCGTATGGGTGTGTATGTGTATGTATGTATGTGCGTGTGTGTGTGTGTGTGTGGGCGTGTTTGCTTGTTCTTGTTATGTGTTTTGTTGGTGAGTGATTTTAATGATGAACTGCAGTGGAAGACAAAATCCTCTTCCTCCTCTTCTTTTCTGAAAGTGGCACGCGACCCTGGTGCAACTGCCAAACATGCAAACGATGCCAAGAAACGCAAAGTTGATGGAGACGACCATAGCAAAAACAAGAACAACAACGACGAGAATGATGATGACGACGATGATGACGACTTTGTAAAGAAGAAAAAAGCTAAAAAATCAAAAAAGAGAGGTGATTCAGTATCTAAGGGTAATAAGGGTAACAGAAAGCAGTCAACTTCTCAAGGAAAGAAGTATGATGACGACAATAACATTCATAATAAACATCATCCTTATTATTATTATTATTATTATTAATTTTTTTTATTGTTGTTGTTATTGTTGTATTATTATTATTATTATTATTATTGTGTTTATTTTTCATCAATTGTTAATCATGAATTAAAATTACCATTTATTTTACCAGCTCATTCATAGGACCACCACCACCATCATCATCATCATCGTCACCACCGAAAAAAACCAAAAACAAAGGTGAGGCTGAATTTCAGTCTATTATCTTATTCAAGTTCTTAAGGGATTTCCAATTTTTCTGCTTGCTGTACGACGTTCAAAACCAATAAACTGATTATAACTTTAAGAAAGTTTCAGTCTATTAAAACCTTTCGACAGTCTTTAAAACAGCCACATATTTAGCTAAGCTAATATGGGAGGTTGTGTGATTTAACCGCTAACGATAACTTAACTACGGCTGATATGTACAAATAAGAGCGCCTAATTTTATGACGAATACCCGCCTTCCGTTACTTTTGTAACAGTTTTTTTGAGTTGAATTTCAGCTTTTCAACGTTCTTCTAGCTTTCAATAAAAATCATTTATTAGCACAATTATTATCTTTGTAAAGAGATATGTACATATGTAGGTACACGTGTAACCGATCTTTCGAGAACGGATTGAAACTTAAACTGTGATTTAACATTTTTCAAAATTGTATCAATAAATTAACAAACGTTCAAATGGTTTAAGAACAAAGAATTGATCCACGATAGATGGATACTGTTGATGA
Organism: Helobdella robusta; assembly: GCF_000326865.2. Lineage (NCBI taxonomy): Eukaryota > Metazoa > Annelida > Clitellata > Rhynchobdellida > Glossiphoniidae > Helobdella > Helobdella robusta. The sequence continues at coordinate 92,880 of NW_008705495.1, read as the reverse complement.
TAAATAGCTTCAAAAACTAATAAAAATATATATGCTTTATATAGGCTGTATGATTATGTATGAAAACTTAATTTATTATGTATTATTACTTTTAAAAATTGTATCCAGGGATATTTAACCTATTAATGTTGAATTTAGGGTCTTTTGATAGTTATTAGATTAGCTGTAATTCATTTTTTCCAGGCGTTGGTGATTGGTGGTGTGAAGTTTATTTGGAAGGAGCATCTTCTTGGATCAGTAAGTTGCATGTTCGGTGTTCATTTTTTTTTCAAGCACTAGGCTAGATTGGAAAATCGGAGATGTGTTTATAAAGATTATTCGCATCACATCTCCCCTGCGCCTCTGCATTTGGCTGTTGACTTCCAGTCCTAATTTTGAGAAAATTCAATCAGCTTGATATTTTTCTGAAACATTTTTTTTTTATTCATTTCTGCTAATAAAAGTTTGAGAGGTTTGAATAAATTATTAATTTTGACGTGGCTAGGTGTGGCCGGCCCCGAGTTAACGATCAACGACTTGGAAGCCGCTGAGGCAAGGGCGACCAAACCACTTTCCTACATCGTTGCTTATGATGATGGTTCATCATTTTGCTATTCACTCATTTTATCGTCTCAATA
>NW_008705495.1:37263-87263 GCF_000326865.2 Helobdella robusta | reverse complement strand
TACGCATTTACACAAATAAATGTAACTGGTGAACCTATACCTCTGAGAGAAGATTTTGCGATATATGTATGTATAGTATACAGATGCACAGACATGTGTTATGGATGTGTTTTTACTGGATGAGAATTCGTCTCTCTGTCTGTCTGTGTGTTTGTGTAGTTTGTTTTATTAGTTCTTAACATATTGTCTTATTCCATTGTTTTCATATTGTTTTCATTATATTTTAACGTTATTTCGTTTATGTAGTTGGTGTGGTTGGTGAGGTCATGACGTTTTTGTTGGTGTGGTTGGTGAGGTCATGACGTTTTTGTTGGTGTGGTTGGTGTGGTCATGACGTTTTTGTTGGTGTGGTTGGTGTGGCTGGTGTGGTCATGACGTTTTTGTTGGTGTGGCTGGTGTGGTCATGACGTTTTTGTTGGTGTGGTTGGTGTGGTCATGACGTTTTTGTTATCGTTTTTTGAAGTTGTTGTAGCGATGTGACGTTGAAGATGATGTTTCCAACATAGCAGTTGATGTTGTTGTATTGTTGGCTGGTGCCTGAATGGCTGTCTTATGTTCTTCCATTCTTTCTTTATAATGTCGGGTTGATTTTGCTAGCTCTTCACAACTCTCCTTAATTTCATAATGATCTTTCATTGCAAGTTGCATACGTGTTCTGTATATATGAATATATTGTTGCAAACTCGCACACACACGCACACGCCCACACGCACACTTTTGTATATAATTATTTACTCGCTACTTGTGTGTGAACTTTTTGACTGGTTTTAACGTTTTAACCGCGTTCGGGTAATCTTTCAAAGAAATAAATTTTAGAATCATTCCCGCCGCGCGTTACTTTCTTAGAACTGATTGACGCTCTCTTGAATGGAAATGTGTTTAGTTTAGTTTGTTTGGTGATACGAACACATTGTCACGCTTTCTCTCTCTCTCTCTCTCTCTCTCACACACACACACACACACTCACACATACAGATTACGTATCAAGTACGAATAACGGACGAAAACTAATTTATAATTTGGTTTTAAAGATGAAATATTGAAAAAGAAACAAAAATAAATTAAAAATATCGAGCATCGTTTAGACAGTTGATAAAAAGTGAACAGTTGACAGAGTATGTCCAGTTACGTTAAGATGCTTAAAAACAACGGCTTGCGGAGGATTCAACTTTGATTGGCAGTTAGATTGGTTTTCTTGCTGACGGAAGATGAAGACGAACCGCTGGTCTCTGATCGGGTGAAGACAGACGACCACCCTCTCCTTATGTGCTTGTTCCGCATGCAGTGGTACAAAAATATGAACAGGCCCTGCAGGCAGATGAAGACCTCGAAAATGATCTGCGTTTAAGTTTCATTTAGGTGTGATGTTACAATTGTTTGTTGGAAATTGTTGTTAAAAATTTAATTTACTCGCATTCGTAAATGGGACGTTTTGAAACATGACGAAGAAACAGAAAAATCTGGTTATTAAATTAATTAAATCACAATCGTGGTCCAAATCTAACTGCAAAAACTTTCAGGAGGTTTTCTGACTCCTTAGTTTTAAAGTTGAACACTACAAAGGCATTCAACAGCCAAGGAACTCCCAGCAGAACGAGCAACGTGACTGCTCCAATAAGACGAGATACCAGCGACTTTTTAGAAGTTTCTAAAATAGTTTTTTCACATTTTCAGACTATAAACTTATCAATAGTATTTGTGAGTGTTGTCATCTTTAAATTGAAAGAAAGATTAAACCTCACTGACCGCTGTCGACCGGGGAGAGGTTAGCGAGGCATTTACAAATGAGTGCGAAGATGATGACATTGTGCAGGACGATGAAGATCATGGGAGTCAGCCAGGCAAAAACCATCGTTCGAAACTTTAACCCACATCTGAACGTACAATTTTTCAACTTATATAAATATAATTTTTCGTATATTAATATAAATTTTTTCACAAGTTGTGTATGTATCGAGGCAGGTGGGGAGTTCTTAGGGAAAAATTGGAGGCCCCTTATTATTTACTAGAGGCCTCTGTAATATTTGTGTACACCAACACGCCATTTATTGGTTTCTAAAAAGTTGGCAAACTTTTTTAAGCTTATTTAATGGGAAAATATGTCACAACAACCAAAATTACAAAGCAACATAATCTGGAGACTCCCTGCTTTTCCTAGGCCCCTGTGTTGTGTATGTTATAGGAATAAACGTATCACAACCTGAACGTGCAACTTTCGTAGTATCCATCAAATGCTTTTGCATCTACTGTGAGTGTAGCGGCAATAAGTGCAAATGGAAAACCTGTCCATTTATTGTTGGAAACAAGTTTTGTATCAAAAATCAACTTATGTCATGCCACAGATGATTGGAAACATTTTTATTATCATCGGCGAGTCACATTTTAAATTTGAAAAGATAACAAACCACTACATTAAAATTTTGATACGAAAAAATTCATCCCAGACCAGCCTACCCCACGTGACAACAGCAGCCTTCCTCGCGAAGTGTCTGACGTGGGAGTTGAAGACTTTGACGATGGTGGAGAACATGTGGTGGGCCTCTACACCGTTCCACAGCAGAGTCACGAATGCCATGTAGTACCTGGTCGTTTGGAGGGTTGAATGTTTCTTGCATTTTTAAGTCACTATGGAAAACTTATCATTTCAATCTTTGTACTATCTAAAAGAAGTTTTTATTTTCGACTCAATGATGTTTGCAGTGACGTTCAAATCTCTTGCATGCATAAAAGCTAACATGCGATATTTCACAAATTTTCAAACGCGATTTAATTTTTGGCAATATCCAAAATTCGTTTTTTATTCAAAATAAGAGCCAAACATTAAAGTTGTGAGAAAAACTTCGTAACCAAAAATAGTAGGTATACGTAAACTAACAATTCAATTCGTATTCAAATCCAAAAGTTGCACAAGTTTTGGTTATATATTATCAGCTGAAATAAACATTTTGCTACAATTTGAAACATCTATTTAACAATTTTTGACAAACCAAAATTCTGCGTTTTGCGCTTCTAATATTATGAAAATTTTATGTCAATTAAAACTATTTTTTTTAAGAAACTGCTGAGCTGAAACGTCTATAAACCCAGTAAATTCAAGAAGCAAAAAGTTTGTGTATCAAGTAAACGAGAGAAGCAAACACTGACCTGAGAACGTTGAAGATCCGACATTCCGTACCGACAAGATCTCTGTATCCGGCGATGATGAATATGAAGTGGAAAAGTATTAGGGAGATGCAGAGATTCAACAGGATTCTTGTCGGAGTGCCTTTGTGGGCTTTTCTGTGCAAGTGCAAGATTCCATTTCATTGCAAGATCTCAATTCATTGCAAGGTCTTATTTCATTGCGAAATTTTTTTTTTACATGCCTACCTAGTCTATTGCTAGAACCATTTGAAAAAACTATTCATAAATTTATAGATTTTGTTTAGTAATTTACATACATTTATAAAACAAAAATAGTTTTTCATGTTGACACGAAAGTTTTATGAAAAAATTAACGTCGATTTTATAAAAAATAAATGAGAGACTTGATGAAGGTGAAGTTGATGACGGTGAGGAGGAGGCAAACGATGGAGATGACCTTGATGGCGACCGAGGCTGTCTTCAGGTGGGGCACTTCTGGAAAATTCTAAACAATTGAATACTCTTCAATACAATAAATTCTACATGTTGTAAAAAAGCAAAATTTTTACAAAATAAGATGACACTGTGTCCTTTGTCCTGGATGACTTTTTACCGATTCCATCCCAAACTGGTTCTGGCAGAAGCTGGAAGATAAATTGTTTGTAATACACTAATCCAAGTTTTTATTTTATTTATTATTATTTATTATTTCTTAGGCATTATCGGCATTATTTTTAGAAGTGTGCTTGATAATATGAAACCAAAAAAACTTTACCATAATAGGCTCTCGTTGTACGAAAATTCCAAAGAGTCCATTTTGGTGAGAAGAGCAGAAAACATTGCCACCCTCTTCATTCGATGTCCCATTTTTTAAAAGCCAGTTGATGTTATGCATTTTGACGAAACCAACGGTGGATTTGCTACAATCCGTGTAGTTGTTTTCAAGGCATTTCAGATAGTTGAGGTGCTGGAGTGCAACCAGACCGATGTCTTTCCGATTGTATGAATGGTGGCCACATTGCATCGTCTATGGGAATGTTTTTTCTTATCATCAACCTCTACATGAACCTTGAATAATTCATAGGAAGACTGAACATTTTTAATGATAGCTGCTGCTTATATTAATTTCAGTCGCGCTTACATTATGTTTATTTAAATTGACTTTTGTTCTTACATCTAGAATATTATGATTTACTTTAAAGATTAATTAACCATCTTCGAAACAAATGAGAATGTATTAAACTTCATTTATCGCCCTAAAATTAAATCAAAGTTTAGAATGGACTTTAAAAAACAGATTTTAGAAAGATTTTGAAGAATTATCTTTCCAAAGTATTTTTTTAACAACAATTTTCTTCAAACAAAATTCAGTAGGTAGGCCTACATATGAAAATTTTCAAAAATTGAAGTTAAAATCCACAGAGCAAGTTAACATGAAACACGTACCATATTCGTTGGATGAGCTCTGTTGAAACCGATTTGGATCACTAGATCGCCCGGATCCTTGGAAAAAATTTGTGAAAAATAGTAATAATTATAATAATAACATTATTATTATTAGAATAAAACATTTTAAGTTATTTTAATATAGCAAACTTGGATGACTGGATTTACCAAATCCTGTCTTACATACACTTACATTAATCAGTCAGTTGGTCAGTCGGTCGGTCGGTCAGTCGGTCGGTCGGTCGGTCGGATTGTTGGTCAGTCAGTCACAGTCAGTCAGTCAGTCAGTCAGTCAGTCAGTCAGTCAGTCAGTCAGTCAGTCAGTCAGTCAGTCAGTCAGTCAGTCAGTCAGTCAGTCAGTCAGTCAGTCAGTCAGTCAGTCAATCAATCAATCAATCAATTAGCTAGTAAACTGCTATTTCCGTGATGTTCAACAGCGCTCCTAATTAATCAGAAATTAAAATACCATTTTAAGTTTCGAGTCCAGATTTTCAACGTGCACATAAACCAGTGGGCTGATTAGTTTGTAATGGATTGTGTCCGCTGCGAAGTATCTGCTTTCGTTGGACTTGAAGAATGCCATGCTGATTATCCGAGTGACAACATCACCTTCAAATTTTTGAAACATGCCGCTTGTGACGTGGCATCGAAATATGCAAAAGAGCTATGAACATGAGCACACGTTGGGCGGCACACACACACACACACACACACACACACACACACACACACACACACACACACACATGAACACACTTTTATGCAAACACACACACATACACACACCACACCCACACATACACATTACACGCATATACACAGACATCTGCACACATTTCTTGGCATACACACACGTACAGGCAGACATTAAATACAAAAATGTATTCAAAAAGTCTAACAAATAAAAATGTGGTGTTTCTTATAATATTCAATGTTACATGTTAATAACATCTTTGTTAGTATATGCTTATTTTTGAAGGGCTCATAGGCTGTGAAAACACTGAGAGAAGATTAAAAAAAATTGTTTTTATTTTAGATCACACGCAATTTAATTTGATGATCTCGATGAAAGAAAATAGAGTGTTTAAACAGCCGACATGAACTGATAAGAAGCGTCTGAATGTTATCAGACGGCAGTTTGATAACGCTGATATCGTCAAGTGCAGATATTTCCTCAAACCCTTTAACATTATTCGATTCTATAATCTTTCAATAATACATGCGTTCACAAGCATGTGTAATTCTATATAATTGAATTTGAATGTAACTGTTCAATGCCTTCAATTTTATATTTACGTCAGAGTATAACAATGTCACTTTATAAAAGTTTTTGTTAGTCTATAATCGTTTCTTAATATGTTTCTGTGTTGTTGTTGATGTATTTGCAACTAAATTTTTTTGAACCACAAAATTTATAAATATGTAATTAGGGGCTAGTAAAGGAAGAAACATAATTGGATAGTTGCATCGATCACTCACTCCTCGTCTGCTTCCATCTTGCCAGCACCTCCACAGATTCCTCTGAATGTTTCACGAAATGTCGATTCATTTCTACATCTTTCGTGATGATCTCTGAAACTATCAAATTTCTACCCGGCAAGTAGTTTGTGTAGTTTTTTAAATTGGATCCAAGAATGTATCTCGATGTGTGCAGCAAGTTGTCAAAGTCCGCCATCATTTGAGAAGAGTTCCAATGAAATTCTTGCTTCTTCACAGTACTATCGGGCAGAAGATACAACGATGATGGGGAATAATTGTCAATTTCTTCAGTTAGGTGCTGACTTGTTAACGTTTTGAAATCGTTGAACATGACTATGAAGTCTTGCATGTCCACAATTCTTGAGATATTATTTAGTAAATTAATTAAACAGTTTTTGTAATTTTAAAATTCATTCATTATATTTTATCTGCTAACCAGTCGCATATAATTCATCAAACAAATACCTTTCGATGAAGGCTTTGTAGGTCCTCCAATAATACTCATCATGCAACTGCATTATCACATTTAGCAAATCAAAAAATTTCTTCGCCATTTCATCAGAGTTATGCCCCATTTGAAACTTCTCCACCAGACACCAGATACCTTCGTCTAGAGTCAGTTGGACAAAGAAATTGAAATCGTTTTGCAAAATATCTCTATCGAATAACTGCCCCTCATCATCCTCGTCATCATCTATCAGTCTGTAGATGGCGTCTATATGGTCCAGCGTCAAATCGCATGTTGTCCGGTTGTTGGTGAGCTTTTGGGGTGGAAGTTTTTAATGGCATGTTTATTGGCAGAAAATATGAAATATAAAATAATATAAAATTTTATAGAATATAAAATTTATTTCTAACAATTTTTGTTTGGATTTACTTAGAGGTGTCAGCAACAAAAACAGCGTCTGCATTCGAACCTGGTCATTGCAACATCAGTGCCAGGCATCTTAACTAAAGCAACAACGCGCCTTAATTTTAATACAATTTTTAATTGAAAAACAAGTTTAACTTATTGAATGTTTCATCTCGTTGTACCTTCTTGGAGATACTTATCACCGAGACTTGTTCTGAGAGAGGTGGCATAGGACAGGCGGAGTCATTTGGATTTGTCAAATTTATTTCCAGCTCTACATCATTCAGTTTTGAAAGGATGCAGTCTCTATACATGTAGTAAGTTTCGTCTGCTGGCTTGTCTTGACCGAGAAAATAGATTATTTTATCTCTGGCGTAATGAAATCGACATTTGTGAAGGTATCGCTCGCCTAAGATGACAACATTTAGTGGGGAAAAAATTAATTTCAAAATATTTTTGATTTTCTAAATAAAAAAAACAACTCAAACCCAAAAGTAAAGATGGCCACTCAAAGGATTTATTCTGAATGACCGCAACGCTGGCATAACATTGATCTGTTTTTTTAATACGGTGGATGAAAGTTAGGTTAATTCTATCTTTTGGTGGAGTGCATTTTGTGTTTGTATGTGTGATTGTGGAGTGTGTGTGTAATGTGTGTTGTCTGTGCGTGTGAAGTGGTGTGTGAAACCGTGATTTGGTATTTTTAGCAGTAGCTAACCTTTTCTGCAGTCGGGGATGTCGTCATAATGTTCCTTCAGAACATTCAGAAGATGGAAATAACTGCTATTATTTGAGGTTGTCTTCAAGTCAATCTTACAGAATTTCTCATCATTTTCACATTTGTTGAAACTTTCAAATTCGAAGACCGACACCGCCACCATCAGTAAGGAAGTAGTTATAAACAGTTGTATGATTATCTTATCAAACATTTTCCAAGTTTTCTTACTCAAAAAAAAACTGTCACATTGATTAAATCTCTACAGTTTCTCTACATTTAAACACTTTGGAAAGGTTTCTAAAAAATATTCTCACTCTTCCGAGAAGCAATACAGACAAAACAACAATTTTAAGAACGAAAATATATTACTATGGCCTATTTCTCATACAGAATACAAGTTGGTAAGCACGTTTTTGTTTTGTTTTCCTGGTTCAAAGAAAAGAATGACTCCATGCCGTCAGCATGCATGTTATATGTGATATATACACATAAACATTTATATGACTTTTGTGCTGATTGAATTTCGGCTAAAAAATAGCTTATTTTGTTGTTTGTCTGCAGATATGGATAAATTTTTTAAACTAATTTAAATGGGTAAATTGGTTGAGACTGACTTTTTAGGCTTAACTTTTTAAACTTCTCGTTAATTTTTAAAATGAATGAACTTATTACAAGACAGAAGTTCATAAGAATAACAAATTAATCATCAAAGACATTTTCCATTGAAAGGTTTTTTGTTTATGAGAAAAAACTTGTGTTCTCGAGAAATACTTAAGAAAACATCAATAACAATGAGTGTTACAGATTGTGGTCATTGATTTTTTTGTTGCGAACTCCTTTTAACCTAATGCATTCGTAGAAAAATGATGTCTTAAGATCAACTAGGATGTATAATTAATTCTTTTCCAATGTTACCTGGAATTATTTGTAACAGTTTTCATTTTATTGAAAGATTTTTTTTCCAAATTTAGCCAAAAGTTTTATGGCACTGGCAGATGTTATATAACATTTTTTAAAAACAGTTCTTTAGATTGCATTGAATGTGGAATAGTTTTATTTTCAGTTAAACGCCTATTAAAAAACTGAGATGACTTTGATCGCACATTCTTAAGAAAAACATGAAACTACAGTGGTTCGATGTTTTGACAATCTCTTTAGTTTGTTGTTTCTGATAACACTGGATATTTTAATCTCAGTGGAGATGTTAAAAAACAAGTCAAATCAGGATCGGACGTAGTTTTTGACATTTTTTATTTCATCAAATTAAAACAAAGAAATCAAAGAAATGATATCAATGAAAAAAAATGTTCTGGAAATCGAAAAGAAAATATGGTTTTCTTGCAATGATTACCAGTGACAATTGTAAAAATTAGAGCAAATTTTAAATATTTTAGTACATGTAAACTCACATTCATATTACAAATCCTAAAAAAAAACTTAATCCGGATTAAGCCTTGCCAAGATCTACGTAAGTCGGAGTCAGATGATTTTATTTTGTTATAAACACAAACTCTTTTAAGATTTTGATCGCCTCAGTTTTTTTTTGGCACGCGTATGTGAAAAGCAATGACATTTGGAACATTTTTTTGTAATCTGCAGTATAAAATTGATAGCAAGCAAAAATTCTGGCTGCAAATGTAGATCTAGTAACAGATGACACCGTAAAACTGTTAATTAAGGTATTTTTTAGACATACTACTCAGCCAATGGCATGATCCTTTGATTTGAATTTACAATCGCGCAAGCAGAGCCAAAGATCTTTCTTACTTCTCTCCTCTACTCTCCGTGTAAAAAAGTTATTTCCCAATTTATTTTACTTTATTTTTAAAGTTTTAAGTGGAGTGAATATGGAATTTTGATTTTAATGAACAACGAAAGTTGCAGAGGTATGTTTTTTTTAAAATACTTCAAATAAAGTTTCAAAATATCTTGAGGTAAAAAATGTTTCGAATAATGAGAGAAAATTATAACAAATCTTACTCACATGTCGAAAATAATTAAAAATTTGTGAAAAGTATCCACTTCTTTCGTGAAGCAGTCTTTCAAAATTTCATTTTAGAGAAATAATCTCCGACAAGGGCAAAAACTGTTACGACAGACATGCAGGGTGTAATTATAACAATGTTTTAAACAATTGTAAATGAAAACAATACAAAATTACAAAACACAAAGCAAAAATATTACAACTTGCTGATTGTTTTTTAAAAAAGCAAAAGATTTATTGGACAGGGGTAGGGTATGTTTGTTTCACGACTCTGCTATTCATATCTGTTTTGGGATTTGTGTCCAACTACCTCAAACATGCGCCATCTGCTGAAAGAAAATATTTCATTACAAAAATGTCATAAAAAAAATTTTCAACCAACATTTATTTGACATCTCATCAAAAAGCGTTTTTTTTCGAGATATACATTTTTGAAAAAAAAATTGTGACATTTCAATTCTTCTAATAGTTGCAACAAACATATCCTAAACTCATTTACCAATGTTATAAATGAATGTAACACTTTCTTATGTAAAAGGTATTATTATACCTTTTAATTAACTCAAACTAAGAGGTCACACACACATACACACACACAAAGACACATACATACGCACAAATATTCACACACACCCACACACATTCACACAAAATGTAGCTACACACACAGGAACACATTCACACCCACTTTAGACACACACTTAAATTCATACGCACGCACACACACAAACTCACACACGTGTCGTTCGTACATCGATACACACGACACACACACATATACACACACACGACACACATACACACACACACATACACACACACATACACACACACATATACACACACATACATATATATACAATTTACACAGTCTACTTGTTGAAATCAGATGATGAAAAATTTGAAATGAAACAGTCTAGGTGGACATTTCTCGGTATGGATTTGTATTTATGTGATGAACGTACACGAGAGTTAATATGTATATATGTGTATGTGTTTGTTTGTGTGTGAGTGTGTATTTGTGAGCGTATGTATGTGTGAATGTGTGTGGTGTGTGTGGATTCATTTCACACAGTGGTGTAGCCGAAAATTTGTTGTGGGGTGGTGGGGGTGTGAATTTTCTAACAAAAAAGTGAGTGCCCTTTTTTTGCTTGTTGTTATCACTCAACTTTTAAAAATTTTGCTATTAAAAACGACGTTTTTGTACGAGATTTTATTTTTTTCATCCTTCCAAAAAAAATTTGAATCTGACAAACTCGTTGAATTTGTTAAAAAATGTAAGGCAATACTAAAAAATGTTTTATATATGAATTAATTTTAATGAATGAATAAATGAGTGAGTGAGTGAGTGAGTGAGTGAATGAATGAATGAATGAATGAACGAACGAACGAACGAACGAACGAGTGAGTGAGTGAGTGAGTGAGTGAGTGAGTGAGTGAGTGAGTGAGTGAGTGAGTGAGTGAGTGAGTGAGTGATGAATGAATGAATGAACGAACGAACGTATGAATGAATGAACGACCCTATATACATATTTGTCTCGAGTCATCTTGTCAGTGTGTTTTTTGTTCTTCTGCTAGGTAAATATTATTTTAATTTTATAAACAATCATTTAACAAGTCGCATTAGAGTTACAAAGTCCCATCAGAACTTTTAATTTGAAAATTAGATAATAATTATAATTACTCGTCAGAAATAATTAAAAGTAGTTATGAAGTGATAATTATATGAACATTGGTAGCTATTATGTAGTAAATAATAAATTAAGCATACTTTTAAAGTATTTATTGAATAATTATAAAATAGTTATTGGTAATTTTTAAGTATAATAATTCTTAAAAAATTAAAAACAGTTTCTAGAATGACTGGATTTTAAAGAAAGACTAGATCGTTACAAGTAGGCACTGTTTTGTTGTTGTTCTTATTGATTAAACAACCTTATTTTATTAACTTTTCATTTTGAATTAATTTTATTAACAAAATAAATATTTCAATAATTAAAAATTTAAAAAAAAATTGTGTCATAGTTTGAAATGAATGTGTTCTTTGTGGAATTCAAAGTGTGTGTAGAATTAAAAATGTTTACAATTTTTCAGCCAATAAATCAGGTTGAAAATGTTTTCATTTAAATTTCATTTACAATAAAATCTAAATCTCTTAAACGTTTTACGACCTTCAGTTTTGAATTCATTACAGTTGAGTCTAACTAGAATAATTATTATTTGAAAAAACATCAAAAACAAATGTTAATAAAATGTTTGTTGCTTAACAAATTTGAAAAGATAGCACACTTGAATGGTAGTAATTAGACCAGATTAAAACTTTGTGACCAGTTCTATTTAGCGGATGAACAACAAATTTATGTTATTTTTTGGCGTTTTATTAATATTGTTGTTTTATTTAAACATTACTACGATTTTTATAACCACTGGCATGATTGCAATCATAAAATTAACGTCTATGGCATCGCTCAGCTAGTGTCTTCGGCGTCAGAAGAATATTCTAGGCATGCTCTTTCAGAAACCTTATGAAAAGATGTGAATGTCCTAGAATTGCTGTTTGTTGATGTCACGGAAAGTTGATTTATCTTTTTAAAACCTGACATCAAGAGCTTTTACAGAGACTGACATTCCAGTTTTCCACATCCTGCCAACTCCAATCCACCTCTTTTTTGAGAATATCAGGATGTTTAACATAAATAGTCGTGTCTCGTAATTCCAGAGTCTGTGTCACCAGTAGCAAGCCTCTCCTCTGACATCCACTCTGCAGTCATGTTGTGTTAGGACGTTCGATTTGTTCATTTTAAATTATTCACTCTTAACAGACTGCCAGATGAAAAAGTGTTCAACATGATGGGAACCGTTGAAATGAATTTGCTTGACCGGTCAAGGAATAGTTGTAATCACTACAACGAAACACGTCATCATCGTCATCAACAACATCGTCATCAACGTCGTCTTCATCACTATCATCTTCATCACCATCATCATCAGTCTAACTTTCTTCATTTCAATTGCAAACAAAATGACAAGACCAAAAAATGTCACCAAGAGCCAGTTCTGAAAACTTTAAACGATTCAAAATACATTGATGACAATTACGAAAATATCGTGAAAAATAAAATTGTTGACGGTAAGTTGGGTCAAAATTTGAAGCCTAATCAGAGTCATCATCGCCGACATTTCTTTCACCATCATTTCAAACAATCGTTGTTTCAAGGGTCCTCGTTATCGTCAAAACATTCCCTCATTAATGTCATCATCATGTTGATCACACTTGTGATCACACTACAGAGATGTAATGCTACCGACATTAATGAGACTTCCAACAACAAAAACAACATTCCAAACAACTATCTGAGCAACAATAACAGTAACACACATCTAAACAACAACAACAACAACACAAACACTTATCTTATAAACAACATCAGTAACAACTCCATCCATCCCATCAACGCTAACATTACAACAACGAAAAACGTTCATAGCAGTAACGGATATGTAACAGACATCAACAACAACAACCGCAGTAACCGCATTGATGTCACGACACAACAACCACAACAATCACCAACGACAACTTTGATTCCATCAGCAGCCAAGCCATCGCCAACAACATCATCATTACCAGCACCAACATCATCATCAACAACAGCATCATCGTCAACACCACCACCACCATTACCAGCCAGACTACCACTGCCTAAGCCACCGTTCACCTGTCGCCTACCTGAAAGAACCTACAACTCAATGACGCTATTCAGCACGGCGTCATGCCACCTGTGTCACTTTCTCATCTTCTTCCACACTTACAACTTTTCAGAATTCGTCAAGGCCATCCTAGGGCATAAATCGGCCAGAATGAACAGCAAAGTTGTCGTCGGTACAAAAAATGAAAATATTTTCCGTATTAATAACTCCAAATCAATTGATTCAAATGACGACGACAACAACAACAACAACACCAAAAACAAAAACAACGACAACAACAACACCGACAGTACTTTCAGCAACAGCGCAAATTTAAAGTACAAAACCGACTCGGACGTTAAACAGAACACGTCCCCTTCAACACAACAACATCTTTCATCATCATCATCATCGTCCTTCTTATCGATGTTTTCGTCTCACACCACCTCATCTTCCTCATCACTATCACCATTGTCATCCTCATCTTCATCACCATCATCTTCTTCATCACCATTCTCATCTTCATCATCATCTTCATCATCATCGCCATTTTTAGAACCGTTAAATAAATCATCGTCAATGAAGAAGGACAATGTAATGGATATAAAAGATGAGCCAGACAAAGCAGCAGACGTGTTCAAAATTGGGTCAGCCGTCATCAACCTGACTGAGGCATACGAGTTGTACAAAAATATGACCAAAACGCTTTCAATCCCAACGTATGTGAGGATGTTCTGCGACCTACTCCAAATAGGAGGCGAACATTGCAACATTTGGTTAGACTGCTGCCAGGCTGCCGAGAGATGTTGCAGAGACGTCATCTTGCCTAACTCCAACAGATCCTTTTACGCTAGACTGAATGACTTCAACAAACAAAATCACAGCAACAGTAGTAGTAGCAGCAGCAGCTACAACAACTTCGACGACAACAACAAATGTCCGAGCATTTGGGATGGACTTATGTGCTGGGACGAAGTAGCCATACCTCCAAATAATTCTGAAAGTGACACTGGCGACAACGACAACAACGAAATCGTCGTCCAGCAGCACTGTCCTCACTACATTATAAATGTCCAGGCCGGTTAGGTTCCGTACCAACAAATTCATTGTTAATATTTCTCAACAAGAGTGATTCCGCAAAAGTTTATTTTATAAATAAAAAATTAAAATTTCTATCTACACGCCATGGGATAACACATTTTATCGTAAGTTTGAGAAAAAAAAGTTAACGAAGTTAAAAAAAAATTTCGGACATTTATTTTCTTTATAAAATTATTTTCAATTTTGGTTTATTTTTTATCCTTTAAAAACTTTTAACTCACTTACTAAGTCAATAATTAATCATTATTCTATTCATTCGATTTATAAATCAACATTTCATTTTCCATTTTTCATTTGGATGACTAGACGATGTGATACGGTTAATGACGCCTACTTTTACGTGGCATTGAAGTTACTGGGTTCAAATGCAAATGAGGTCCTGATCTTTTTAAATTATTCTTTAGAGATCAGAATCTGACATACGCAGAAACTGTTGCAACCTGCAGGGCAATGATATGGAATGATAACGAATAATAAATAATTACGGTGTAGGAATGTTTAAGCATGAAAAATGGAAAATGAAATGTTGATTTATAAAACGAATGAATAGAATAATGATTAATTATTGACTTAGTAAGTGAGTTAAAAGTTCTTAAAGAATAAAGAATAAAACAAAATTGGACAAATGACAAATTTTTGAGGAGTGTTAATATATTTAAGGTGTCTTGTGACGAAGCACAAAGCTTCAGTTGGCTTTTCTAAATGCGTTGTAATTTATTTCTACAAAAAAATGAAGGTTTCATGGTAGAGAAATTAAATTATGTTGTATTGTTTCGCATTGTTTTGTTTAGTTTTGTATTTTATTGTATTGTATTTTTTGGTATTACATTATTGTATTTTTTGGTATTACATTATATTGTATTGCGTTGTATTGCACTGTTTTGTATTGTACTCTTCTATAAAGATAACAACGACGACAACAACAACAACAACGGCATACACACACAACAATAAACACGCAAACAACAGACAATCCGCGCACAACTGTTACTCATTCTCTTGGGAAAAACCCCTTTCACACTATCACCACCTCACCCTACCACATCACACTCCTACTACACACCAACCACACCACACCAGCCACACCACACAACACCAACCCCACTAACCACACCAGCCACACTACACCACATTAGCCACACCAACCAGCCACACCAACCAGCCACACCAACCAGCCACACCAACCACAGGACATTACACCACACCAACCACACCAACCACACCAACTTCACCACACCACATAAACCACACTAGCTACGCTACACCAGCCACACCACACTACACCAACCACACCACAGGACATACGTATCGACACTGCAGACGGGATGGAGCCTGGAAGAGGGACAGACGCAACATGTCGAAATCAGATTATACCGAGTGCTACTTCTCTCCTGTACGTTATTATTATTATTATTATTATTATTACTCTTTGGGCGGCGTTGTGGCCTATAAGTTAAGGTCGCCTGGTGCTCTTTCGCAGTGCTCTGGTTCGAATACGACACGTATTCATTTGTGGTATTTGTTTGCTGTTGACTTCTCTGAACATTGGGAAAGTGCGAATTTACAGATATAAAGCAGCCTAATATAAGACGATGCAATGTATAATTAATCAAAGCATACAATACTTTGTATAATAAGAGCGAGGTGACTGGTTAGAAAGAGTCAAACAAATACTGAACACATATAAGAAGCCAGTTAAAGTCACCTATCATTATTTCATAGACATGAACAATTTTAAGTTATTTAACTTTGAGCGAGCGAATTCACAGAAACAGAAAGAATTCCCCCAAGAACGAACTATGTTGTTCCTTCAGTAACCGTTGTAGAATGGTGAAGAGCGAGCAGCATAACAATATATAAACATCATACATAGATTCAAAAACTACCATGTATAGATACGTAAACATCATGCATAGACACAAAAATGCCATACATAGATACATAACTACCAAACATAGATACATAACTACCAAACATAGATACACAAATACCAAGCATAGATACATAAATATTAAACATAGATACATAAACACCAAACATTGATACATCATATCACTAGCATAGATGCGAAAATGCCATGCATAGATACATAAATGCCAAAAATAGATACAAAAATCACCAGCGCAGCATAGATGCAAAAATGCCATGCATAGATACCTAAACACCCAACATAGATACAAAAATCACCACACAGATGTTTTGGCTGCGCACCTTCATCCCAATGGCTGTGAACGTGTTGAGCATGGTCACTTTGATACCCAGCATCATACTGTTCTCCGTATTCAGGTAGTGATGATGATGATCTTGGTGGTGTTGATGATGATCTTTGCGGTGTTGATGATGATCTTTGCGGTGTTGATGATGATCTTGGTGGTATCGATGATGATGTTGTTGTTGATGATGATGTTGTAGATAATGATGATGATGGTTATGGTGATGACGGTTTGGATAACGACGATGATGATGATGGTCTGGATGATGATGACGACGATGATGATGATGATAATGATGAAGATAATAAGGATGATGACGATGATGATGACGAAGCGGTTGAGATTTCCATTAATGAAAACACAAACCTTCAGAACGTAATTTTCACCTTTCATGAATGATGAAAATTAAGAAGACAAAACAACATTTATATTTGACAAAAAATAAATTATAATCCAAAAATTGTAATATTATAAATAAATATATAATACAATGTAATGTAATGTAATATGATATAATGTAAGATAATGTAATGTAATACAATTCAATACAGTACAACACAATACAATATAATACAATACAATACAATATAATGTTAATATAATATAATATAAGTTAATATAATATAATATAAATAATATAAACTACACAATGACACAACTCTACTTAGCCATAGCATTTAGAAACTTCACCACCCCCACCACCACCATCACCATCACAAAGTAAACCACGTCGTTTCTCATAGCAACTGCTAATACCCCCCATCCTCTCATGTCAAAATCATCGTTATTAGTTTCATTACTTTGAATGGAGGGGAGATGGAAATGGAGATGGTGAGTGAGTGAGTGAGTGAGTGAGTGAGTGAGTGAGTGAGTGAGTGAGTGAGTGAGTGAGTGAGTGAGTGAGTGAGGGAGGGAGTGAGTATGTGAATGATTGAATCAATCAATCGA
This sequence comes from Helobdella robusta, assembly GCF_000326865.2. NCBI lineage: Eukaryota > Metazoa > Annelida > Clitellata > Rhynchobdellida > Glossiphoniidae > Helobdella > Helobdella robusta. The sequence goes on along the minus strand of NW_008705495.1, from coordinate 69,708 downwards.
TCATTCAATCCATCAAACTTCTTTAATGACATGTTTCAAGATGACAAAGCGTTCAAGGAATCACACCATACAATCACTTTTTCATCAACATCAATGAATATTCTTTTTAAAACTGATAATGCTGGCTCATTAAAAATCTACCATAAGCAAATTTTTCCTCTAAAATCATGAATATTTTCTCAAAACTGATGATGCAAACACTTTAAAAACCCATCATATGCAAATTTTCCAATTTTTTTCAGTCAGGAAAAAGAAGTGGAACGCGTTTTTTTTGTTTTTTAGCGCTGGCTGGCCATCTCGAGTTACTCGCACGCACGGTGAGCCAATGAGTGAAGGCCATCAAATAAACTTCCTGTTTGGTAGAAAATTTTCTAAAGTACATACAGTAATGCGATGTTAACGTGTGTGTGCGTGTGTGTGTGCGTGCATGTGTGTGAGTGTGTGTGTGTATGTTTGTGTGTGTGGAGTGTATAACGTTGTTGTGTGGAGTGTATGACAGTTTTTAGCTTTTAGGTGCCTGATAACTGATAATAACCGCATCCAAGTCCCAACTTAACTTTATAACAAGTTCTTAAACGGTCAAATGATACAATGGATTGATATAACAAAAAAACGAAGTGACTTGAATAATTTTTACACAGCTGATGTTATCTCCACAAACATTTAAAATCTTCAACCAAATAACAAACACTTGAATGTTTCACTTTTTACCAAGGAGGAGCATGAACAACATCATCACTTTCATTCATTCGCCAACTCAACTAACATCTCAACGGTCATTGTCACTACTTAGTTTTATAAAGAAATTTAACTTAATCAACTTGGTCTAACTTGAGAATTTTATCTTTTTCAATCCCCATTTTCGCACCATATCGTGCGTGTTAACGAATCTTCAAATTTACGATACCGACTTAATTTTAAAAACTCTAACGTCTAAATTCTCACCACAATGTCGCAGAGACCTCCGTAGGCAGTTGCGCATCCAGTTGCACATCAACCTGTTCGTCTCTTTGCTGCTGGGCTGCGCTACCTCCATGGGCTCCGGTCTCATCATTGAGAGGAGTCTCAAGGCCAACAGCTTCGAGGAGACCATCATCCACAACAATCCTGTTGGTCTATGTGTCTCTAGACATGTTGCTGTTGCTGTTGTTGTTGCTTTGTAGTTTTTGCACTTCATTATATTATATTATTTTATTTTTTCATAAATAATTTTTCGCTAGCGTTGTTATATAAAATTTGAAATTCATTATAAAATGATTTGTTGTTTTTATGTTTTTTATTTCATGTTATATTTGATTCGTTGCTGTTGTGCTGAAAAAATAAATTTATTTGTCAAACAAATTCATTCACGAAAGACTTCATCAAGACCACACAAGGACAGGTTCAACTCTCAGCTAAAATCCTAGCACATGAAAATGAGATTCGATTTCTTAGTTAGATGAGACCGAGATTTCTAACAGAGTTTAAATCAAAATATATCCAAAAAAACAAATCAAAACATATAAAAAAACAGTTTTAAATAAAAAATTAATAAATAAAAATATTAAACTGATCATTACAAACATGTGGTTTAATTGATATATGGTTCGAGATTGTCGGACAAACACGTAGGTGAAGAATTATGGAGCGTTCACAAAACACGGTTAACAAAAACGTCTCAAATTGCTGCTTGCGTGCCATTCCGCCCGACAGATTTTATTTTCAACGATTTACAAATACATTATTTCCACTGCTTTTTTATTTTTCTCTGAGAATTTTTTATAGTAAAAAAGAAATCGAATTAATAAATGATAAAACAAATAATTTTATTTTTAAATAAGTTTATAAGTTTGTTGTAATGTGTTGCTACTGTGAAATTTGTAAGTTAATTCATTCTCTGCAATTGTTGGAGTTTGAATTTTGTTGAAATAATAAAAAGTAATAATATTTATTAATATTTATTTATCAATTATTCATTCATTTTTCAAATCATTTCGTCTACACATTCAATAATTTTTTAAAATCAACTTTTATGCCATTTCGACTTTTCAATTTTGAAATGAAACTCGTTCTTTAAAAAAATTTTAATTGATGGAAATTTTCAACTTTCCAGCTAATCAGACGTTTTAAGTAAGTCACATTTTATGAGCTGAGAAAATTCCATTTGAAACATTTTATAATCCAGTGTGTGTGTTTGTGTGTGTGTTTGTGTGTGGTGTGTGTATACATTTTATGATCATTTTGCTGGTGGCTGGTTGGTTTGTTTAGTTTGTTGGTTTATGTGTGTGTGTGTGTTTGTATGTGTGTGTGTGTGTGTGTGTGTGTGTGTGTGTGTGTGTGTGTGTGTGTGTGTGTGTGTGTGTGTGAGTGAAAGTTTTGTATGAATATGTTTGTATGTGTGTGTTTGTAACTTTAGATGTGTTTCCTACATTTTTTAAATTTTTAAAAATATGTTGTTGCAGGAAGATGTGTGTGTGGAGTTGACAACTAAGATTCAACAATGTTTGTGTGTGTATGAATGAGTATACGTGTTTGTGTGTATGTATGTGTATTTTTGTATTTATACGTTTGTTTGTGTGTGTGTGTTTATGCGTCTGTTTGTTTGTTTGTGTATGTGCGCATATGTGTTTGTGTTGGTGATTTCGAGAATATATGTAATTATATGTGTGTGTACATGAGTATGATTGCGTGTTTATGTGAAAATGTGCAAGAATGTGTGTGCGTGCGTGTGTGTGTGCGTGTGTGTGCGTGTGCGTATGTGTGTGCGTGTGTGAAGAATATGACCGAGAAGATTAGGCAATTACTTTTGGCAAGAAAATATTTCCAGGAATCATCAATTAGTTCGTGCACCGCTGAGTGATTGATGAGTTGGAAAAGTAAAAAAATATACAAATAAATGAATGAAAGAAAGGAGAAAAGATGGTAAGAAAGAAAAAAATGAATGAATGAATGAATGAATGAATGAATGAATGAATGAATGAATGAACAAACAATCAAACGAACAAACAAACCATTTAGAGAAAAATCAAATATAGTTATATACGGACGATTGGTCAAATTTAGCAGCGAACGAATGAACAAATATTAAAAATGCAGACCTACTGTTTGTGTGTTTGATTTTAATAAAAATCGATTAAATATATGAATAAACCATAGACACGAATAAATAATTCAACATATGATGATGATGTGTTGACATCGAAACACAGGTTTGGTGCCGGATACACACACTCATCCAGCTGTACTCCAAGAACTCATCCTACATGTGGATGTTTTGTGAAGGTTTGTTTTGCCATTCTTATCAAACATTGATGACTATAACATTAACATTAACACTATAACATTATTGAACATAACATTAATGAATGAATATAAGATAATGAATATAAGATTAATGAATATAACATTAATAAATATAACATGAATGAATATAACATTAATGAAAATAACATTAATGAATATAACATTAATAAATATAACATGAATGAATATAACATTAATGAACATAACATTAATGAACATAACATTAATGAATATAACATTAATGAATATAACATTAACGAATATAACATTAATGAATATAGCATTAATGAATATAACATCAATGACTACAACATTGATGAATATAACATTATTGAATATAACATTACTGAATATAACATTAATGAACATAACATTGATGAATATAACATTAATGAATATAACGTTAATAAACATAACATTAATAAATGATACCTAACATAAAAATGGGTACTGACTGATGGGAATATTCCTATTTTTCAATCATTTTACCATATTTTCAAATTTGCAATAAGAACATATTTTTATGATTTTTAAACGTCGTCATCAAATTATTCTTTCGTCACTGCGCTTACAAAAAAATTTCGTATAAAAATTTATGATTAAAAGCCGAAGTTAAAACTGAGAGTAAAAATGTGAGATGATTGAAACTAAATGGAACTAAATGGAACCAATGGAACCAAATGGAACTACATAGTTTCATATTTGATTAGAGCGATGAATGAATGAATGGAACCGAGCGGATGTGTACTCATTTGAGACGGCAAGATTGGTCCAGCCGGCGGCCGGCTTTCAATTTTCAAAACATTCACAAAGTTTCATAACACAATTTCGAATGTTTTTTTCAATCTCAAATTGGTAATTAAATTTTCGCCGCGTGAAAAATTGACGCAATTTTGAAAGGCAATTTCAGCGAATTAAATTATAAAAAAATTTAAATTTTGAGAATGAATTTTTATGTCAGATGTCAGTTTCATTGAATGCACGTACGTGCTTCTTGAAACGCAATCTATCTTTAGAAGGTCTTTAGGAGAACAGTTTTAATTTCAAAGAAACTTGAAGTTTTTTCTTCTATTTTTGATGAAATGTGGTGAACAATTTCTCTTTGTTTGAGACCTAAAAATAAATTCCGTGAAAATTCACATAAGCCTAAACAAAGCATCAAGTGGCGGATCTAAGTGGGAGTTCAGGGCGCACCGAGTTCACGGTGACGGATCTCAGGGCGCATTCCCACTAAACCATGAAAGAGAAAAATACGGAATATCCCGTGTTAAATCAAGTAGTAAACTAAAACTAACCAAAAGAGTTATTAACTTGAGAACTTTAAAAACCATTCCCCGAACTGGAATGGGAATTAGCAAAAAAGTCACAAAATGTTCACAAACAAATCGAGTCTGGTAGAAAAGATAAATGAATGATTTGAAATGACTTGCAAGCCTATCAGCAAACTTTACCTCTGAGTGTCTAACATCATTCTTGCTGATTGCATGTAGCACTGAGAAGGGTATTCAGTAACTGAAAGCTTCAACTTTTCAATTTTTGGTTGAGTTTTTTTTACGTAGATTCAAATTTTGATTATGTTTCGTGTTGCTTAATAAAAGTATTTGCCGTATCTGTCAGAAAAGTCAAAAGAATTAAGCAGCGTGCATGCGATTTAACTTTGTTTCAGTGTTCTGCTTACATTAAAAGAGATGCAAAAGTTGACGAGCTATGAATGGATTGAGCTGGCGGTGGCGAACAATTGCATTGTATTTCAAATCCAAAATTCCCCAAATTTTTAATTAAAACATGAATTCATTTCATTCACATTATAACGCAACAGAAAATTCAAGCGAAATTTTGTCACGTTACAAAAATGTTGTAACAATAAATAAATCATAGTAGAAGTCGTAGTAATAGTAATAGTTAGTTGCAGTAGTAGTTGAAGTAACAGAAGAAACAAAAGCAGCAGTAGTAGCAGCAGCAGAAGCAGTAGTAGCAGTAGTACTAATCAAAAAATAAAATAACTTTGACAGAAACTTGAACAAAATTATGAAAATGAAATCTTTATGAAACATCTTTCATAGGTGGCCACCGTCAAAACAACGAAGATATTATATTATAGCATTATACTTCGAGATGGTGTGTATGTGTTTGTATGGGTACGTTGATTCGGGCTTACTTACGTACGCTGTGTGGTTTTTACCAACACTTATAAGCATTCTTGCAAAAAAAAACTGAGAAAAATTTTTTAAAATGAACCTACACGATACGCGAAGAGCCACTGGAATGTCGCTTGTTTCTCTTGTCACTTCGGAGTGCTGGCTTGTTGCAATTACTGTTTCAAGTTAACAGGAAAAAACTTTTCAATTTGCCGAAAATATTGAAAATAAAAAATAAAACTACAATTATATTTCAAAAAAAAGCTATATTTTAAAAATGCTAATTACTAAGAAAAAGCTATATCTTAAAAATGCTAATTACTAAGAGGAAAATATTTATAATTATAATAAAAGCAGTAGTAGTGGAAGTTGAGTTTCAAGTTACTGGAAAAAATAATTTGTTGGGATAAAACTGACGTTAAGTGATGTGATGAAAAACATTGTCAACACTGTTGAATGTACGTACTGAACAATGATGGTATCAGAGTTAATTGGAAGAATCAGTTAAGTTACGTGTAGAATCAATCAATCAGTCAATCAATCAGTCAATCAATCAGTCAATCAATCAGTCAATCAATCAATCAATCAATCAGTCAGTCAATCAATCAATCAATCAATCAATCAATCAATCAATCAATCAATCAATCAATCAATCAATCAATCAACCAACCAATCAATCAATCAATCATTTTCCAGGATTGTACTTGCACCTGCTACTGTCTAGGTCGTTCGTTCCCAGATTCTCCAGTAAGGTGTTTCTAATCGCCGGATGGAGTGAGGACATCTTTAGAATTTAAAATTTTCATTCATTATAATGTCAAGGTGATCAAGGTCACGGCCAAAAGGTCAAGGTAGTAAAGGTCAAGGTGATAAAGGTCAAGGTGGCGAAGATCAAGGAGGTGAACGTAAAAATCTTACATCAAGTATTGTGAAAACGACTTCACATGTACATACAGGCTAATGTCTACAAATTATTTTTTAATTATTGAAACTGGAAGGTCATAAAATGTAATTAAAAAGCAAAAAAAAAACCCATCAACGGAAACAATAACGTTACAGAAATAACGGACGTAATAACAGTGGTCTCAAAAAATAGCGCAACCAACAGGTTCAATAGTTTGAAGAGCATATCAGAAAGAAATCTACATACTTACAATCTTTAAACAGCTTTGTTTGCATATGAAGAACGATCAAACATAAACATCCTAAATAACTTTCGCAAAGTTTATTAAAAACATGTTGACCTTAAATGTAAAATAAAGAGTTATTGTTGAGAATAACCATAACACTATAACGTATCAACGAGAGAGAGAGAGAGAGAGAGAGAGAGAGAGAGAGAGAGAGAGAGAGAGAAAGGAGAGAAAAAAAGAGAGAAAAAAGAGAGTAATAACAACTAATAACCAAAAGTAATAAGAAGAAGGTAGAAGAAAGATTAACGCGTTTTTTTTTATTAATTATTGACTTTTCACAGTATACAGTGACAACAGAATGATTATTAATTACTAATTAATTTAATAATTTAAAATGACATCAAATTAATTATTATTTAATAAATAATTATCACATAATTATAACTAGTTATTGATTAATTAAATAATATAAAAATCAACTTCATCCATTTAGTTGGTCCGCTGGTCCCGACACTCACCTACGGAAGCATTCGTATATTCATTCAAGACGATGAGTGAGATGTCAAGATTTTATTGATTTTTTTTTGTCTTCAATCATAACGGCATCTTATCAACAATTAGAGAACCTTACAAAATCAAACTTGGTGGTGTAAAAAATTTCGAGAGTACATTTGTAAAACTTTTCAAAATTTGTTTATTGATAGAACTGATGTTAACATTTAAAACAGGCATCGTACATCAACCACTAGCGAAAATTTTTAAAGGATAATTTTAAAATATTATATAATTTTTTGCTGAATAATAACAGTGAAGGAGGTATTTTTGGCGGGACTAAGGCTAACTGTTTTGACTCTTAAGAATAAAGTTATGTTAATTTTTGAAAAAATTCTTCTTTTTTCGTGCCTTATTCTTTCAAGTCATTGTCGACCATCGACCTCCCCAAAACCCGATCTTTAACACTTAGTAGTTGTTGAAATGTGATGATACTCAACAAGTGACACAAGGACTTCACAAATGTTGTTCGTTGTTGACCGCGATCTCCTTTCTCTGCAACATTTCCAGTAGTTGTTAGATTTTCCATTCTTTCCTTCCGCATGATGTGATCAAAAAACTTTAACTGCCCCCGTCGGATTATCAGTAGTAGTTTCCTCTTTTCATAACCGGACTGTTTTAATACATCCTCATTCTAATTTGAAGTATGAGAGGTCCAACAAATTTTCATAATTCTTCCAAAAAACCACATTTCAGCAGGGTTAATCTTTTTTACCATTTCTGTAGAGATTGTCCAGGACTCAGAGCCGTAAGTTAGCACAGGAATAATGTAAAATTGGTTGGCGCTTCTGCAAAAAATTCCTAAAAAAATACGAAGAAAAATAAAATTAAGCATTTATAATAAAAATAATAACAATAATAACAACAATTAATTATAACAATAATAATAATAATAGTGACCAGAAAATAAATCATTTTGAAATAATTGCTTTGCATGCATGAAATCTTCTTGGCAGATGTTGGATGAAAGCAGTAGCACCTCACATTTGGATCATATACACCCCCAACCTCTGCTGCCTCCTTGTGAGTGGATGGTGGGGGAGGTGATTTCAATCAATCAATCAATCAATCAATCAATCAATCAATCAATCAATCAATCAATCAATCAATCAATCAATCAATCAATCAATCAATCAATCAATCAATCAATCAATCAATCAATCAATCAATCAATCAATCAATCAATCAATCAATCAATCAATCAATCAATCAATCAATCAATCAATCAATCAATCAATCAATCAATCGATCAATCAATCAATCAATCAATCAATCGATCAAACAATTAATCAAACAATTAATCAAACAATCAATCAATCAAACAATCAATCAAACAATCAATCAATATAACAATCAGTAAGCATAATTATCGCCATTAAAATAATAATTACCACCATAATCAACATCTCAATCAGTATCATCATCACCACAAGAACACCATCACTATCACCAAAAACATGATCTTCATCATCAACAACAACATGGTCATCACCATCAACAACAACATGGTCATCACCATCAACAACAACATGGTCATCACCATCAACAACAACATGGTCATCATCATCAACAACGATATCATCAACAACAACATGATCCTCATCATCATCACCGACAACATGATCATCATCGTCATCAACAACAACATGGTCGTCATCATCATCAACAATATGATTATCATCATCACCAGTTGAATGTAGTATTCCTGGCAAACATTCTTCGGATCCTGGTGTTCCAGCTTCAGAGCCACCCGCACGAGCCAAACAATTTCAGGTAAGCCAATCAAATCATCTAACTAACTAATTAATTTGTCATTAATTTATTAAAGGTTAAAGGTTAAAAGGTTAATCTCTCTTTCACACACTCACTCAATCACTCACTCACTTTCTCAATCACTCACTAACTCATTCACTCGCTCACTCGATCGATCAGGGAGATAGAGGCAGTTTCTTCGTCCCGATTAACCTTTTACAAAACGCACTTGATAAAAATTAGCCCAAAAACAATATAAAATTTTTTTCAAAAATGTCCTACGCCTCTAAACCGCCCTGCAAACCCAAAACACGACAGACGCGCTCTGAAGGCTACGTGCATGTTGGTTCCCCTGTTCGGCCTGCACTTCATCTTCACCCTCAGCAGACCAAAAAGTACTCATCCCGAATTTATCAACAACAGCGGACTCATTACGTACGACGAGTCAAAGTGGCACCACTACCACTACATGATCGATTCCATCATCAACTCACAGGTTGGAGATATGGAGTGGTGGTGGGTACATGTGTGTGTGTCGTGTGTGTGTGTGTGTGTGTACGTCGTGTGGTGTGGGTAGTACAACAGACGAGTGTGTATTATGTGTATCGTGTCGTGTGAATGATGTTACAACATACTTTAAAATTAAAATTTTTCAATTAAAAACCAAAACTTCCAGGGTTTTGTAGTTTCCATCATCTACTGCTTTCTGAACGAAGAGGTATCTAATTAGTTTTTTAATTATGCAACTAGAGGTATCTAATTAGTTTTTTAATTATGCAACTAGAGGTATCTAATTAATTTTTTAATCATGCAATTAGAGGTATTTAATTAATTTTTAATTACTCAATCTCCGCATACCAATCAAATTATACCTGCTTTAACTAATGCACTAAAATGGTCCTCATGACAAATCCATCCACTAAATACATCCTTAAATTTTTCAAACCAGTTAATTTGAATGAATTATCAACTTTAAAATTGAATAAACAAATAAAGAATGATAAATTTTAAAAACGACGTTAAAAATTGTTGAGTAGCCGAAAATAATCAATTATATAAAATTAGGAGTAAGAATGCAATTATTAATGGATTGCACAGAAATTGCTTGCATCGTTCCTCTTCTGTGTAATCTTTTTGTCTTAAGGCATAACTCTTTCAAAATACCCATTCAAGTTTTTTATACTGAAAAATTTGAATGGACATCTTAAATTTGCGCTGAGAACAATTAGATGATAACGTATAAATTCATATAAATTTGTAAACACAACCAGGTGCTGGGCCACTTGTCGAGAATGTCTGCCTGCTTTCGTGGCCACCCGACCACCCAAATCTTCACGATGGCCTCTGACATCAGGAGAAGAAGTGACGCTGAATCGATCAGGAATGGATTCCACAGCAGCCATAAGGACGATAACAGGATGGCGGCGGCCATGGAGATGAAAGATCTTTAATCTTTCGTTGATGATAACCTCTGAAAAATATTTAAAAACTTGTAAATACCTATCAACCTACAAACATTTAATGATAGAACGACAACAGAGAAGAACATTTGAGAGAATGACGTCAGCGGGAAGGCATCCGGTGGAGAAGAGTGTCTGAAGAAAAAACATCCCTCCTTAAATGTATTTTTTGTTGACAACTTGATAATAATTTGTTTTTAATTGTAAATCAAACTATACTTTTCCAAAATAATACCTTTTAATAAATATATAATCACATTTTAACACCAAATGACTTTCAGCCTTTTTTCCAAAGGCACATTCATGGTTACGCCGCTACTCTATACTATAAACAATGGTGATTGACGATGACGAAGACAGTGATGACGATGATGATGGGACAAACTAGTAAAATTAACATGTCGAGTTATTTTTATTACTTTATAGGTTTGCTCAGGTTTCAGAGGTTCGTAATCTTGGCTTTTAAATTTAGTGGCCACCTGTTGATTGAAATATAAAATTGAAGTCAATGTAAAAGCTAGAACGAAATGTTCCTTACTTTGATTTCTACAACTCTGTTGTCGTTCGGCTTCTTCAAATCATACAGAACTTTTATACCTTTATATTTAATAAAACTACTCCGTTAACCATACCATATAAATAATTGTGGTGGTCTGTGTTGTTTTCATCATCAAAAATAATTACCTGACATCTGCATAAATTTTCCGTGCTTATCAACGGTCGAGTAGTTGGCCACAGAGTGTTCGAAAACTTCCTTTAAGACGACTCCTTTGACGTCTGCTAAAACAAATGGGTCGCTGAAAGGGAATGTGCTGACGATGTCGTTATACGTAACTACACCTGGTTTAAAGATAAATTCCAATAATGAGCTTATAAATCTCGAGATCAAGGCAATCCTTACAATCCTAAAATTAACATTGTCGAGTTATTTTTATTACTCATATTTAATTAATTTAAATTTTTACGTTTAAGATATTATTTTAGAAAAAATAATTCACCGATTTCAATATCTGGGACTAATCAGGTGAGATTAGGTGTGTGAGACCAAGTGCAGTCTGGATCTATGTAATAGATTTCAGTGTAACTGAAATGAGTGAGGATTGAAGAAGGTATTTTCGAAAAAATATTTTATGCATTGTTGGCCATTTTTTATTGATCTGCGCTAACAAGTTGGTTTATGTCAGTGGATTCGTTCGTAATGCGTGTCATTCAAGTCTCAAATGTGACAGATTTCACAAAGTTAAGTTTGACAATTTATTTGAAATGAATTTCGAAATGATAGATCCTACTTTGTTATAGAATGTTACGAAATAATTAGTCCTAAAGTTAGAAATATCTAGTTTAACAATATTGGTGTTACGCATTTGAAAGCAATGAAGTATCAGATACTAATCCAATTTTGATCGAAGGCCAGCAAGTTTCTTTAAAGTCAATATAGTTCTGGCTCGTCAGATTAAGCGCCACGATCTTTCTGAAGATCTTTATCTTGGGCTGATCAAAGCTATAAAATTTAACACAAAAATTTGTTTTGATCTAAAAGTATTTAAATATTAAACAATTGAAGTTAATATTTTAAAATTTCACGTAGTATTTAAATTTGTTTTGATCTAGAAATTATTAAAAAGTCAAAGCAAAAAAATTTTATTTAGTAATCAAATTTTGCTTTTTTCTTTTTGCTTTTAGAATACAAAGAAACCAAATATAACTTAGTTAAATTTACAAGCCTCACAACACATCAAAGTGAGGTCAATAAAAAAATTAGTCACGTGATATAAGGTCTAGCAAAGTCAATTTGGTTCATCCAACCCTATATAAAGCATTCCAAGTCGGTTGTGAGACATTCTCTTACGAAATTCGATACCGATCACACCAACAAATTTTGCACGCTTTTATAACGATCTTACGATTATAACGAATATTGATCTCCAACTTCAACTACATTATCCTTTAAACATCGGGAATTATTTAATCAATATTTTATTCGGAAATCTTCGAAATTTTGTTTTTAGAAAATCTAAAAAATGTCTCAATCTAATCAAGCATCCACAAACAACGGCATCAAAAGAACCATAGAAATTCCGGTAAGACACCCAAATAGTTACCAAAACCTGTTGAGGCATGATTTCGTTTTCTTGGTTGACGAGAACGACGAGGTTCACGGCAAAGAGGATGATTGTGGCATTTGTTCTGAGGCGCTGCTTGGTGCCTCCGACCTGGTTCATTTAAGAGAGTGTAGACACTGTTTCCACATGCAGTGTCTAAAACAACTCTATTTAGCCACAGCCGAATTGAAATGCCCGTATTGTAGGACAATATATAACATGGAGTACGGGGAATGCCCTGGTGGAGTTTTAATCATTGAAACCACCGAAGATGACGTAATGTTAGAATTTGCCCTGCAGGACGTCAATTGTAATTTGAAAATTAGGCGCAAAGAAGATCCGGATGAAACTGTTCTAAAATTACTTGAGAAAGCGTGGAGGAGGCAATTGATAACCGAAGAAATGTTATCATTCTTCGCAGAAAATAGTTACGAAAACAAATTAATAGCATCGACATTAGAAGAGTTGAACGTTTTCCCCAATTTACTCACAGAGCATATTGATGATGGTGACGATGAACTTCCGGCTGTTCAAAACCTCGACGATGCAAACGACGACATCTTCTTCAACACGTTTGACGACGATGAAGATGATGACGACGATGAAGATGACTACGAGGATTTATATGATTATGACAACGAAGATGATGTTGTCGATGAAAACAGCAGTGTGAACAACAACAACAACGATGATGATGAAGAGAGCGATGATGATGACAATACATGGTTGCTCACCATCAATGACATAACTCATCGAATTTTCAATTACGAAAATTTCTTCATCGCTGTGGTGGCGAATCATGAAGACGAGGACAAAAGCATAAATATAGAGGACGAGGAAGATGATCACACCGTCACAATTAACGGCCATTCATACAACCTCAACCAGTTGGATGATTGCAATGTTCAGCACTTCCAAGGGTATATTAATGGAGTATACATCGCATATTTCGAAGTGAAGGAAGATGTCAGTGCGGACGATGAGGTTAAAGTTAGACTAATGATTGAAGACATTACAGCAAGATTTTCATCCACTGAATAAGGAAAGCCGAACAACGTATCATACATAATATATTGTTAATATCATGTAAATTATTTTTTATTTTGCATGTGATATTTTCACCCTAAATATGTTAATATAAATTTCAAATTTAGAAAAGTTGTTTGAAGAAAATTATAATTATATTTAATAAGATAACGGCTACAATTTTTTTTTGCAAACTTCCATTGCGGTGTTTCGTCAAAGAATATGAATTGAATATAAATTTTAAAAAATGTAAACTAATCTAATTCATTTCCATACAAAAAATAAAATAAAGAGATTGAAGGTTATATCGAAATAATATCGAACTGCGATTTTGGACATTTTATTTTAAATTTACCGTTTTTCGAAAGACTGAAACTCCAAATACGAAGGTTAACCAGATTTAGCAGGCTTATTCTTCTACATAGAACGGGTTGATAGCAAATATTTAAAAGATTTTGTATTATTGTGTGTGGTGTTTGAAAAGAATTATGAAAATTAGTTGGACCTCTCATACTTCGAATGAGGATGTATTAAAACAGTCCGGTTATGAAAAGAGGAAATTACTACAGAAAATCCGAAGGGTGCAGTTACAATTTTTGGTCACATGATGTGGAAGGAAAGAATGGAAAACCTAACAACTACTTGAAAGATTGCAGGAAAAAGAGATCGCGGTCAACAACGAACAACATTCGTGAAGTCCTTGTGTCACTTGTTGAGTATCAGCACATTTCAACAACTACTAAGTGTTAAAGATCGGGTTTTGTGGAGGTCGATGGTCGACAATGACTTGAAAGAATAAGGCACGAGAAAGAAGAACGCCTATAAGCTGACCGCTCACGTGGTACCTTAAAAATGTTGTTTTGAACCAAAATTGGAATAATTGAAACTTTTATCAGTTGATAAAAAGTAGACTTAATTTGCAAAATTATTTGTTAGTTATTTTTTATTCTGATATTTGCAAAGGGATATAAGAGGTTGAAACAAAATCATTAAAATTAAAATAAACAAAAACCCATTTTGATAATTTAATTTTGAAACAATGTATCAACATCTGTCACTACACATATGTATACCCACAAAACAAGTCAGTTTTTGATTCTCAAGGTAGAAACTAACTTTCAACTATTTTATCACACGTATCATAATCAACTCGTAACGCAAATAAGCAAAAACCTAGGTAGAATACCGCGTATTAATAACAACAAATGCATTTAAATTTTTAATAAATATATACAATATGTATATATATAAAGGACTCCATTCAGATCATAACCATAACAAAATAAACAAACAGCTCTCGATAAAATATAGCAACAAATTTCTATCTAGTGCTGCTTTTGTTAAACCTACACCAGAGTTTTTAGTGTCATTCCGATTATGAGTATCATTTTCAAACACGGTCCCACTTTCTTTATCTTCCTCGGTACTGGTCCCGTCCCCAAATTCACCTCCGTGATTCACAAAGCGTATTCTCCCTTCGATCACAGCTCTTACTTTTGGGTTCAACTCAAAGTATTTCATTAAGATTTCTTGATCCAAAACATCTTAAACAAAAAATATTAATAAATAAAAAGATTTTATTGCGTAGATGTTCACCAAGATGTTTGTCACCATGATTAGGACGTACCGACGTCGATTTTAGTGCAGGAGTGCTTGCCGAATGACGTGTAACCATCTCCACCGTTGAAGACAAACTTGGCTAGGGCGACTTTATAGGTTTGCTCAGGTTTCAGAGGTTCGTAATCTTGGCTTTTAAATTTAGTGGCCACCTGTTGATTGAAATATAAAATTGAAGTCAATGTAAAAGCTAGAACGAAATGTTCCTTACTTTGATTTCTACAACTCTGTTGTCGTTCGGCTTCTTCAAATCATACAGAACTTTTATACCTTTATATTTAATAAAACTACTCCGTTAACCATACCATATAAATAATTGTGGTGGTCTGTGTTGTTTTCATCATCAAAAATAATTACCTGACATCTGCATAAATTTTCCGTGCTTATCAACGGTCGAGTAGTTGGCCACAGAGTGTTCGAAAACTTCCTTTAAGACGACTCCTTTGACGTCTGCTAAAACAAATGGGTCGCTGAAAGGGAATGTGCTGACGATGTCGTTATACGTAACTACACCTGGTTTAAAGATAAATTCCAATAATGAGCTTATAAATCCCGTGATCAAGGCAATCCTTACAACCTTTATTAATACTGCTCCTTAAGGATCCACCGTTTACAAGACCTATGACAAGATTGGGCCATTTTTCTTGAAAGTAGCTGATGATTGCGTCCGTGAACAGGTTTCCTGTACGTGAGTGAAGTTATTTACGTGAGTAATTTTTATCTGACCGAACCAATATTTTTAAATTTACGTGTTTACAGTAAATTTACGTTTACGATAACGATTATATGTTTGCTTGTAAGTGAATGTCCAAAGCGTTAATTCGTTCAAAAAACCGTGTCATTTTTGGTGAAAATAATCAAATTTTCGGGCGCCGAGCGCACCGACTTAAAGGAATAATATTTTCCCCATCATCTGAAAATTTAAATTATCATTCTAACCTTTTTGACTTGTTAAACGTTTTCTCTACAATTTTGAGTTTTGTTTATTTTGTAATTTTTTACAGTTAAGAAGATGATTAAAAAGAGAAGGAGTTGATCATTTAAAATTTTTTAAAAATTCAGTCAATCAATAATTTTGCACAGACAAAAAAATTTCACAAATAGACTACATTGCTCGGGAAGACTTTCATTTTTTGGTACGTTAACACTTTCATGTACATGCGAGTACAGATAAGCATGATTTCAAATAGGGATTATTTCAAATTTTTATTAGCCTTATACCAAAAAACCAGAAAAGTACCTATATTGCACTCTTTAAGACGACATTGGCCTCCGTCTAAGAAGTCCTCAGTTTCTCCGATTTTTCTGCCGAATGTTTCTTTTATTTTAGCGTTCAGCGATGTCAGTTGAGCATCAATAACGGCATCTACGTTACAAAGTTTATATATTTATCAAAGAACGAATAGTTTGGATTAGCTAACCAGTCAGCCAACAAATTCATTCAGTATTTAAATGTTATCAGACTTACCACTTGGAATCGATTTGTCCATTAGAACCGTGTTGCCTTCGAAACTAACTACGTTGCCAGCTTCATCAAATTGAACTGTCAACTTGCCTACAAACTTGCCCATGAACCCAGTTTGAACTACTAAAGTTTTTTTGCCGTTACCATGTTCTACTACTTTCGGATAGCCATCAGTTATTTTGTCCTTAAATTTTTTGACTTGACCTGATGGTTACAAGAAACAACTGATTGATATAGAAAATGCTTCGAATTACATTGCATGCCCAAAAAGTAAATTTTCATAAACAATTCAACCCTAAAATCTTGATTGTTTTGTGTTTCCTCAGATGATTGTTAACAGACCTCTGAGTTATCGTCGTATCAATGGATGCGATAAAGTATTGAAAAGTTATCCTTAGAAACATTTCAATTATTTTTTATACCGAGATAAAAGTAGTTGAAGCTAAATCTTGTCAGTTGAATTTATATCTAAAAAATTTTACTACGAAATATAGTAGGGTCATATTTCTAGTAGAAATGTGTTACTAACCTGCATTATGAAGTAAGGTGTGGCTGTGCCCACCAACTATGATGTCCAAATCTGGCACTTCTTGCGCCATCTTCAAATCATTTTGATAGCCTGCATGACCAACTGCAATAATGTACTTGGCCCCGGAACTAACTGCAGCTTGAACGAGTTCCTTTACTTTACTAACTTCATTTGTGAACTTCAAATTTCCTGCGAACGTAGTTTACGAAAACTAACAATAATTTATTTCTTTTTATTTATTCTTATTTATCAAACCAAGAATTTATTTATCCATATGTACGTATATGTGAACAGGCAAATTTCTCTAAAATAAAAATGGTTAGTAACCTATTTTAGAAAGTTCAGGAACCTTGTCGGTGAGATAACCAATAATGGTAATATTTTTCCCTTTGTAGTTTACTACCGTGAATGGTTTTATACTTTCTAGATAATCTGGCGCCTTTGGTATTAAATAAAATATATTTTTAAAAAGCTGATGATAATCGGTAAATTGCATTGGTATAACTTTTCTATTTTATACACTATGACACGTTGTAAGTTTTACAGTTCAAATTCCATGATTTTCTTTAATAAAAATTAAGTCCTTATTTGAAGTATTTGCTAGCAGTACAAGCAGCGGTTGTATGATGCTGAGTCAAGCAAAAGCTCTCTTCAACTGTTTTGTTTGCAAAAGGATTGACTGTTGTAGAGTGAATGATAGTCATGTGGGATGTAAAATTTTCTTAGCTTGATTAATGTTCCGTTCGTTTGTTTCAAATATAACTCTTTAGCCGGCTTTTAATTTACCTTTAACACACGTGTGAGAGCACATTTTTGCAATTCGTACAAAATTAGAATTCTTGTACCTGCTCAAATAGAAAGCTTCTATAAATATAAAGCAAATATCTGCTCCATTCTTTCAGTTTTTCCATTTCTTTTCATAACTGCTTGCGCTAATTAAAAATAATTACGCACAACATATGAAAAAGGTTTCAAAAGCTTTTCAATATTTCTCAAAAGCGCTACTACATAGAAATAGAGAGCGGATGCAAAGTCTTCTCAAGGGAAGCGCTATACAAATTCAGATAAAGATACATTAGTATTTTTGCATATTACTAACGCTAGATTTCTCAAGATTAGAACAGAGAACAGTGAAAGTAACGTTCTTTAGAAAGTTCCTTAATCCTTCAACTCCATTGTCAAATTCGTGATTTCCTAGAGACTTGAAAAAATTTTTATATCAATAATTTATATTTTTTTTTACAAGTTTACATGTATGGAAACGATGTGAATGCAATTAACTAGATTGAAATTTAATGCAATTAATTCTCAGAGGTTTCCCCAACACAAAGCGCGTGTCGTGTGAATACGCGCAAATCTACGCCTTATACATTGTATAGGTGGATGTTTCTTTATACTAGAACACGATTCATTATTTCCATCTCACCGCCATGGATGTTTGTTATAAATTTAAAGAACTTCTCGAGACATTTAATAATCTTGCATGGTATGACAGCGTTCAAATGTGAAATATGCATGTTTTCAATAAAAATTCATATCTGAAGACATTGTACATACAAAGGACAACTTATAATTTTTAGTTTTGATTGTTTTTCTGGTAAATTTAACTTTGCATAGAAGCTTTTCAAGTAGAACCGGATCGTTATCGTAATAAGATTAAAAGTCAGTTTAAATAACTTTTGAATGACAACTAGGTTCGGGTTAACACAACCAACAAATACAACCGGAGAATGGAAAAATATTTTTAAGTTATAAATACAATTCAGACATTTCAAAACGTCCCTACCATGGCAGTATAATTGAGTTCATTCATGAAATGACTTGAGTCTTCCCCCTTATAGATATAAAACCAAGGACTCCCTGCATGTTGTAACGTTTATGATCCATTTTTATTAAATCACATGCAGATACAATAAAGTTTTCAGTATTTAGTTTTAATGGATCAGTGAGATAATAAAAAAAACTTTACAGATAAGTTATTAAAATTTAATTAAAAATTGCCTATATCCAAAAATGAACTGATGAAAAAGATTGAAGAACCTTGAAACTGGTCACCAGCATCTAATAACAATAACTCTCCCTTGGCTCTCTCTTGTTTAATGAAACTTGCTCTTTTCGAAACACCACCAAAACATCTTTAATACAAAACGTTATTTTTTATATAAACTAAAGTCTAAACTGAAACCGTTTTTTCTAAATTCGACTTTTTCATGACATAAATTAAAACCAAATTGCTCATGTTTCTATATATTTATAATATAAATATATAAATTTTATATATATATATATATATTTATATATAAATTTTATATAAATAAAATAATCATAAAAGTGTCTACTATTTTTATTATTACCTTCAAAAATGCACTAAAAAAATATAAAAGCCCTGATTAATGATGTTGAAATGGTAATTAAATTAATTAACAATGATTAAATTAAATTAAAGGCAAAAAATTTTCATTGAACATAATATCATAAGATTTCAATTAAATAAAATACAAATAGAAAACTAAACATAGTTAGTCAATATATTTTAGTTTAGTGTATATTTAATTTATATTTACACAAAGAAGAATGTAAAATTGTAAATTAGTAGTGAAGTAAAAGAAACAAGAGAAAGGAAAGAGGAAATTCATAAATTGCTAACTCCTGGATTCCATCTTCCGGGCATTTGGCTCCCATGGCAGTGAAGGGCTCAACCCTGGCGTGCACATCGTTCGTGTGCAGGATCGTCATGGACAAACTGGACGTCTGAGCAAACATTCCATCGAAGAAAAAATTTAAGATTAGTACACGGAACATTTTTTCTTATTAACGGAACGAAACGCACCGGTCTTAGCAACGCCGTTGTATTCAAATTTATTACCAAAGACACAGTTTAATTTATTTGAAAAGTATTATCAAATTGATGTGGTCTTGTGGACATATTTTCATATATTTTAGCATTATATAAATATATATATGTTAAAATTGAACTATATCGTCATTTATGAAGTAAGTTATATATATCAGTTATGTATATAAATATATATTACATAATTTATAAAAAATATATATTAAAATTTACATATGAACAATATCAACATATAGTATTGTTACGTCTTTGTGTCTTTGTTTTCATAGCGACTATGATTGAAACTTAATTAAAATTAAAGTTAATCATATGATTTAATTTAATTCTAATATCAACATAAAAATACATGTATATATAAGTTGATATATCAATCAGTGAGCATAGTTTTATAGAATGAAAATAAGTAAATAATTATCGGCCATGGACAGTTTTTAAATCCATCAAGGTCATTTAATGTATTTTATTTTATTTTAATGTATTTTTTGTAATGTATTTTATTGTATTGTTTTGAATTTTATTGTCTTTTATTGCAAAGTATATTTGTTGAGCGACTCTATTGAGTTATCTTTACAAGCGTTTAATTTGATTAATATGAGAATTAAAAAATTTGAAGAAATTGGTTGAGCAAATATTTTTTATTAACCGAAATATCATATCTACATATTCACAAGTTGTAATCACCTATCTACAATGGAAAAACATAAAAAATATTTAAATAACACAAGAATTGAAAATAAATAATTTACATAATGTTAACATTATATACAATATTTACATTTTATACATTATCTATATTTATATTTTTGTTACTCTCATCCTCGTCTTTATGATGAAGAAATTTTCGTAATTGAAAATACGATGAGTTGTGTCATTGACGTATTTTTGTATTGTCATCATCATCGCTCTCTTCATCATCATCGTTGTTGTTGTTCACACTGCTGTTTTAATTGACAACATCATTTTCGTTGTCATAATCACGATACGAGACAAATGTCAAGAAGAATGGCGGTGTGGTAGCGAAAATCACACTGACCACGATGTAGGCAGGTACGAGAGAGTGCAATACGGATCGTCTGTGGATTGGGATCAAGAAGGATCTTCGAACGTCTTCGGAAAACCGGATTTTGGAATCAATGCATTTTTAAGATAATTAAATAATTTTTATTTTGAATTTCCTCTGGAATATTATCTAATTTATCGATGACGTTATGTCCTGATTGTATTAAAAGAAGAATATAACTGAAAATTTTTGAAATGACCAACCTACTAGTGGCTAAACAATATTTTAATTTTCAGTAATTTTATTCTTATTACATTACTATTCCTATCGCAATAAATGACACAGGTCGATCTAATTACAGAGTCTATTAATTTGTTAATAATAATAAAAATAATTATATTAATAACAGTAATAATAAGAAGAAAAGGAAGATAACTAATTCAACTTATTGTTTAAATTTACTGTTTTTCGACTTTGTTAAGGACGGTTCTATTTAGTATTTGGTAAAAAACTCTGGTTAATCAGAAATTTAAAAATTTTAATGTTTCAAACAATTAATTCTTTAACTTCGAACATGACGTTTTCAAATATAGACTGTCAGACTCTGATTTTTTTAAGAGCACACACCACACGCACACATACATACATGCAAGTTTGTATTTCTATTCCTTATAACTTACGAAGAGGTAGTTTTACTAGTTGACGTTAAAAAAAATGAAAAATTTAAACAAATCAAAGAACTTAAATTATGTCATTTATTCGGCAACCGTGGTTGTTGTGGTCACTGAACGTCTATGTCAATGACATTGACGCCTAATTAACTTTATTGCAAAATAAAAATTGTAGACTAATTTCAAATTTGTAACAATGCCTCGCAGGCCGCAAAAAATATCTTCGCGGGCCTCATGCAACCCGCGGGCTCGCCCACCCCTGTGTTTCATCGGGTGTTGAATCAATTTCAAGCAAATTTATGTAGCAAATGGACTTCGTTTGTTCGTCAGTTAAAACGATTAGATTCACAAACATTGATGAATTATATTTATTTTGTGATGGTTTTTGATACATTTACCAAAATTTAATCATTTTCTTCAAAATATTAAAACGAAGCAGAGTAAATCTTAAACTATAAAGAAACCATTCTATGCCCAAAGTAGACATCCTATCTAGAGACTGAGTGCCTGTTCAAATAAAGAGTCAATTCTCTGTATTTTAATTGACTCTCATCAGTCTCATTCGTTTCCTGAAGTTTATCAAAGTTTATGTTTACAATATAATTATCTCTATCATGTGTGAGTGTGTGTGAATGAACAGGTGTGAGTTTACGTGAGTGTTTTTGTGCGCGTGAGTGAGTGTATGTGCTTCTGGCGTGGTATTTCCATAAGATAAGATTTAAAATTTAGAAGTTAGTCAAAGTATTATTATTTTTAAACTTCGAAACAATTTTGAAGTAATAGAATTACTCTTTGAAACATCTATAACCTACATTATATTGTGTTTGGGTATATTGAATTTTTTTATAATTATGTTTTATATGTCGGAACAGTTTAGAAATATTAGAATTACTCTTTATAATGTGTTTGGGTACCTTGAATTCTTTTATTTGTTTAAATCTGCTCATATATCATTATTACAAATTGACACTGGTAATCAGTACAAGAAGTCCAGATTTCTTTTTCGATTTTCAGATCATTTCCTTTCATTGATTTCATTTTTCTGATTTCACTGTTTGATTTGATGAAATAAATGTCAAATACAAAAATACATCATACTCATTTTGCGATATTTTGCTATTAATATATTTTTTATATTCTTTATTTAACAGAAAATTAATTAAAAGTTTTTTATATTCCAATATATTTTGTATTTGTTCTCTTCTACAAAACATTTTCGATAAATTTTCTAACATGGAATCTTCAAACAAAATAGATAGTGGCTTATGAACTATTGTTGACATGTATATGGACCAATTCCAGAAGAATCAACACTCAACTTTGATGACAGCATATACCGAGTTATTGAAACGGGATAGCAAGTATGGGATGACGGAAAAAGAGGTTGACATTTTAGCCAATAATCTGACTTGTGACGTCACTCTCCTGGCTGACCAGCTGAATGAAGTGACCTCAGTTACGGTTGAGCAAGTTTATGATTTAATGAAGGATTTGCAGAAAAGATATTATTCATCCATCGTTGAACCGAACAAAATTCAAAAGACGAATTTAAGTCTTCATAGCTTTGGCGTCCTACTTAAAGGACGAATCGTGCAGGATAAATTCATTGAAATCTTGATTGAATGGATTTAGCTTGCTAAAAAATAATATTCCAAAAAATGAAAAAATACAGATGTTTAAAAACTTACAATACTCCTGAGTTCGTAAAGTAGGAACGCTTTCGACAAATCTCCGTCTTTTCATGTCAACTGACAGACCGAAGTGTGACAAAAAATCGGCACCCAATACATCTTTTGTGACGTTGGCAATGGTAAAATTCCATTGAAACTTACGGCCTAAACCAATATCAATGGTTAGCATTTGTTGGCCAAATGTGTCGATGGAGGTGCCATTTGCTGCTCTCAGTCGCGTGATGTCGGACTTAGGTAGTTAACAATTTTTTGGTGAAAATATAAAGCTCTCACAAGCTCCAGTGTCAACCAAAAACTTTGTTTTAGAAATGTGATCGGTGACGTAAAATTTTGAGGTTGTGATCTGTAGTTTTTTTGACTGTTTGCAGTTGTCTGTCATTGTTTTTGTTTGTTGTTTGAGATTAGTTCATGGAAGTTAAATGGTTTGGACAATATTTGGTAGTTGCACGGCTCGGTGATATTTTTCGTTTTTTTCCCGAATGTCTTGTGATACCAGCCTGGTAAGCGATTGGCGATAGTTGCCAACCTTTGAAGCGCATCATCTATTAAAGGTGCCAAAGATATTTGTATTGCAGGTGGTAACTGGTTCATAAAAAATTGTTTTCGGATGTCCTCGTCTAAATTATGAGTCCTGAACAAGTGTTGCAAATACTTCAGCAGTTGTGACGACGTCCTGTCTTTAATGAACATGCTTAGAAAAAATTTCAAAAAGTTTTCATTCTCTGGTGTTGAATACCGTTGTATCAGCACGTGCTTCAACAAAGTATAAGTGTGCGCTGATGCCATTACTACCTCGATATCGATAATGACGTCTATCGGTAGGCTTTCGAGCAAGGCATGATACAAATCTTTCTCCTCAGTTATACCTCGGCTCTTAAGCACGTTTTCAAAGTATGTGACCCAAACTTTGGATTGCGCAGTGCTGAACGGGTTCAAATTGAGTGAAACCCTCGTTGTTGGTTTCTTTGCTGTAGTTTTAAAATCCATCACGCCGTGGTCACCAGTTTGTTGCGAAATTTCTATCTTGTAGAAGAAATAACAAATGTTTCGTTTATCAATATTTGTACTGAAAATATTGTGGAGCGCTAATTAAATGAATCTCAAAAACGCAAGAACTGAACATAAAACATAAATGAACAAATAAAAAATCATAATGCATTGTAAAGAAATAAATCGAAACTTTGTCATTAACAGAAATTTATTCGCGATGCGATACAGCGGAGAAACAAAGTATTATTCAAAACATGTCAACTTAACAAAACAATTGATCATTTCATTGGTCATTACAATGAAAATAAATTAAAAATAATAATGAATTAAAAATAATAGAGATAAAATGAAAGTAAAATTTATTATATACCTTATTGTAATCAAATAACTTGATAAAAAATATAGAAAACTGGCTATTGATTATGCAAATTAACTAGACAACGAACCAAAGAAATTGGGTATGAGAGTTGCAAGGAAGTTGCGTCAACGTTTCATTGTTTATATTGTAAAAGCCGCATGTCTAAAAAAGAGGGATGGGCGATTGCGTGTGTTTTGATTAACATATATGTTGTGCGGTCCAACACTGATATATATCGATATATATATATAAATATATATTTTGGGTTTAGATTATCATAAATACAATTATTTATATAGATCACCGCGTTTTCGGCATTATTCAACTTGTAATTGAATAATGTTGAACTCAAGTTGAATAATGCCAAAAACTCAGTGATCTTTAAAATTAATTGTATATATCTATCTATATAAGTATATAGAACATACATAATGTATATATTCTATATTTATGCTCAGAATGTTTTAACAAAATAAATTTGGTAAAAAATTGAATTAAAATATGTTTTTTGGTAGACAAAAACTTATTCAGTACAGCAACTTGGCTGCCAATCAGCCGGTTATCGTAATTCTTTGTTCCATTTCCCATCCATTCAATTCCACACCAGAAGCCTGGTGTCCTTATCACACTTCCAACTGAAAGTTTATTAAATATTTCGAAAGTCTTGATCAAAGTATAATTGTAGTTATGTAGTGAGCAAAGAGTGATATAATATGAAAATAACTTTGAACTTGTAAAGGTGCGTTATAAAGAAAAAAGTCGTAGAAAATATTTTATTCACTCTTAAAAAGACAACCACTTTTATAAAACTACAAAACAACATAAATTTTCTTGCGATTTCTTTTTAGTTCCTTTGTTATTGAAACAACTTCCAAGCATCAACGTTTGTGATTGAAGTTATTATGTTGATAATCTCAAAACATGGGTAGATGATGATACCGGTGATAATAATAATGTTGACGAAGATGATTATGATAATTTTGTCGATGTCGATAAATTTGCGTCGTACGCCAACATCAATGGTTAACACTTGTTGGCCAAACGTGTCGATAGGCGTGCCATTTATTGCTAGCAGCCTGTCGATGGACTTGGTAGGTGGTAGTTGACAATTTTATTTTTTAAGAAAAAGGCTTATATCAGCTCCAGTGTCAACTAGAAACATTGTTTTCGAAATGTCATCGGTGACGTAGAAGGTGTGGCTTGGTATGTTGGATGTTGTTGATGTATTGGTCTGTTGTTTTTGGGACTGGTTGCCATTGTCTACCAAAGCCATTGTTTGTTGATGTTTGTTGTTCATGTTTGGTGTAGTAAAACCGCGGCTTATAATCGCGTTTTTTAAGTATGTGAACCAGGCTCTGGAGTGCGCAGTGTCGAACGAATTCCAATTGAATGAAACCCTCGTCGATGGTTTCTTTGTTGTAATTTCGCAAGCCATCAAGCCGTGGTTATCAATTCGTTGTAAGATTTCTTATATTGTAAAAAATAACAAATGATTCGTTCATTAATATTTGTTGTGAAATAATTGTGGAGCGCTAATTAAAGGAATCTCAAAAACGCTAACTAACAAGAGCTGAACGTAACAAAACATAATTGAAATAACAAATGGAAAATCATTGTACAGAAACGAAATTAAAATATTGTCATGAACAGAAATTTAATTGCGATGCGATACAGAGGAGAAACAAAGTAATATTCAGAACATGTCAACTTAACAAAACAATTGATCATTTCAATGAAAATAAATTGAAAAAAAAAATGAAATATTAATAAAGAAAATAAAATGAAAGTAAAATTTATTATATACCTTATTGTGATCAAATAACTCGACAATAAAATATAGAAAAAAACTAGCTATTGGCTATGTGAATTAACTAAAAAAGGAGTCGAAGAAATAGTGCGTGGGAGTTGCAAGGGAAGTTTAGTCAACGTTTTTTTGTTTATAATGATAAAAGCCACGCGCCAAAAATAGGGATGTGCTGTTGCGTGTGCCGCAATCTGAAACAGTGCGGCCCAAACATTCTCAGAACCATATACATAGAACATACGTAATGTGTATACTTTATATGCTCTTAACTTTTATTACAAAACAAAAGAATGAAAAAGTTGAGACAAAAATTTGTTTTTGGTGAACGAAACCTGCTTCAGTAGTAGCAACTTTACTGCCAATCAGCAAATTTTTTTTTATTCGTCCACCAATTAGTAATTATTTCGAATATTCCATCAAAAGTTTAATTGTTACGATGCAGTGTGTTAAGAGTGGTATGATATGAAAATGACTCTGAGCTTGTAAAATGGCTGCATAATAAAAAAATGCCTGACTTTTTCAACAAAATTTTGGTATTCAATCTCAAGCTTGTCATAAAACGTACAAAAATTCTTTATTCAGTTTTATTGGAAAGTTCTCATAAACAAAACAAGCCGTTTAAATAAACTTTTGTACTATCATTCTGTGCTACTGCTACTTAGAAGTGAAAACTGCAACAAATCCTGAAAAATGTTAAAATGTTCGTAAGATGGCAGACCCGACTGATGGATATAATTATCGTAAATGGTTGAACAGTGCTTTAAACAAATTAGCCTAATTCATTTTATAAGTTAAACTTAAATAATTTAGTATCAAAAATATTTGTTATAAATTATAACTTTTTTTTGAGTAAATAAATTAAAAAATGTAGTTGATTAGTCGAATCATGAGAGTGCCTGTAATATGCTATTTCAAAATGGACATTTGGGTTTTTCGACTGATAAAATCCAAGCATATTTCCCTTCAAGTTTCTACATTTTTATGTAAATTTATAACGCCTTGTTATTAATACCTTGTTCAATAGCTGTGTTACAACTTCATAATCAGTCTCTGTAAGGTTAGATTTCTTATTCTGCATGGTGATAATAACAATACTATTTTGTTACTACTACTACTACTATTACTTCTACAACAACAACAGCTACTACTACTACTACTACTACAACAACAAATACTATCACTACTACTTCTACTACTACTACTACTGCAATTACTACTACTGCTGCTAATATTACTAACATTTGTATTGGAGTTGATGATGACGGTTATGATGTTGATGTAAATAATAAAGATGATGATGATTTCATGTTCTTAGTAGTGGTGATAATGATGATTTTATGTTTTTGGTGATGATGATGATGATGTAGATGATCAAAGAGTCGATACAGACGAAAATGAATAACGTTAAAAAAGATTGTAATATTGATTTTTAGATATTCATAACAATTGTAACTAACAACAATATGGCAGATAAATGAGTTAAACAATGATGAGGCTTGTGATGACGGTGGTGATGATGATGACGATGAAGACATTGATGACGATGACGACAATGTATATATCATTCTCCAGAAGCAAATATGACGTCATCATTATTGAATGATGAGGCGCGTGATCCTTTAGAAGTAAATAAACAAATTCAATGATAGAGAACGTGAGCGCCAATAAAAACTCCACTTATGACGTCACGGAGACGCCGGTCCAAAGACATCAAATAAAGTTAATTACATTTTACTCATCTGTCCATCCCTGTTTTATTCCCCACTTTCGACCCGGCCGTGTTTATTTTGAGTGCGAATTGAATGAAGAGGGCAGATGTGGTTGTTCAATGTCTGGATGTCAACATTCTCTAATTCATGATTGCTTTACAATTGTCGATGATTTTTTCCATCGTTTTAACTACTTTCCCAATGTAAATCGTCATCTTCTTCCTCTTTACCTCCTTCTTCACCGTCATCTTTGTCATTCTTTTCATATTAAAACTAACATCATCATCAGTTTCTTTTTTTAACATAGTTTAAACATCGTTTACCAACATAAATCCTCATCTTCTTCATAGTCGTTGTCGTTCTCTTCACATCAACATCATCAGCAACTTCTTCATCGCCATCCTCTTCTCTTCTTCATCATCATCGTCGTTGTCGTCATCTCCATTTCCAACATCAACATCGTGTTCTGGTTAAAATGACTGGCGATACAGGCAGTTGAACGCGCACTGACTGTTGAATGCACATAGAATCATAGACCCTCCTCCTAGTCACACGCAGTTCAGCAATGTACGATCTGTTAATACTTTGAAAACTATTGAAAAGAAAATTATGACAAGATTTTTAGCATTTCAATATTTTTAATAAACACACACACACACATGCACGCACACGCACACACACTCACACACACGCACGCACAACACATACAAACATATATATATCCTCTTTCTCCTTCTTCATCATCTTCATCAAAAAGTAATCAATTCAGTTTACAATTTTCTCGTCATAATCATCATCATCATCGTCATCGTCCTCATCATCTTCTTCTTCTTCATCATCATCTCACGCCTGAGCATTTAAAGGACAAACGCGTCTTAATGCCTCGCACAGTTTTGCAGAGACATCTCAACTTGACTCATCCATTCTCGTTTAGTGTCTCAGTCTCGTCTCGAGACAGTTTCGTTTCGAAACAGTCTTGACTCATCTCGTTTCGACTCATCTCGTCTCGTTTCGAAATAGCCTCTATTCATCAACGTTTGATATTTCCTATTTACTTATCTTTCATACAAACGCGTTTTTTTCGATTATTAGTGGGCTGACGATTGTACGACAGTGATGGCGACGATGACGATGAAGAGGATGACGACGTGATGATATTTAAGATAATTCTTAAGATGCTTATAATAATGATGACGCTCGTGATATTGATGACGTCAAAGATGATGAGATGATGATGATGATGAGATGATGATAGTAGAAGGAGCCTAGTTGACTAGGAAATATTGAGACCTGTGATGAGTGAGTGTGCTGTATGATGATGACTTTGACCATGGTGGCGTTGATATAAATGATGATGATGACAATGATGTTGTTGTTGTTTGTGGTGATAAAAATTAGAAAAAATTGTTTGAAAACGATTCAGAAGACATCTTTTTTACTAGGTAGAAAGTTTCGATACCGTAAATTTTTATACAGGTCTCAGTTATGCAAACATTATAATGTAACGTTACTGTACAATAAAAATAGAATTTGATTTGAAGAAATATCTGGTTAGTTAACGTATTTTTTGAATTAGTTTGAAAAATGTCAAAAAAGTCTCTTTCTGAATTTTAAATACTATTTTTAATTATAAAATGATTGAAAATATAGTGGAATTGAAATTTTTTTAAATAAATCCGTTCGTTACCATTGTTGAGAAAGTTACGTTAAAAATTTCAACATGAATCATATAAAACTAACAATTTTAATAAATTTGTAACATCTTATCAAAATTATTTTAAATAAAATTAATGAATTTAAAATCTTTTCTAATGTTTAAATAAAAATTAATGAATTTAAAAACATTTTTAATGTTTAATAACTGGAAAATAAAGTAATTGAAATATCATTGTTACTGGACAGTTATTATTTTTCTCAAAATTTCCATCTATTCGGAAATAAAAAAATAAATTTGTAAAAAAAAAATTTATTCATTTCGTTAACTCTTGGATAATATCAACCTCAGGTGAGATGAAAATATTTGTTTGGCATTAATTTTAAACTATTGTATTGTATTCTGTGTGATGAAAGACCACTACTACTGCTATTGCTGCTGCTGCTACTACAACTACTACTACTACGACTACTACTGCTGCTGCTGCTACTACTACTACTACTGTTGCCGGTACTACTAATACTACAACCGATAATTGTAAAAGTTTTTATGATGAAAATTTTAGAATGTGTCGGTAATCATCTGCCAAACGTTTCGATCATTGTTTGTTATAATGGGAATTATGTTTGGTGGAATTATTTTTCCCAGCGGATAAAATTTTTTAGTTTATCTAATGGCTCTGTTGGATGAGTGAGTATTATATAAAGTTTTAACACGGAAAATGATTTAAATAAAAAGTGTGTTTGTGTGTGTGCAAGTGTTTGTGTGTATGTGATTGTTTGAATGTGTGTGTGTGTGTGTGTGTGTGTTTGAATGTGTGTGTGTGTTTGAATGTGTGTGTGTGTTTGAATGTATGCATGTGTGTGTGTGTGTGTGTGTGTGTGTGTTTGAATGTATGTGTGTTTGAATGTGTGTGTGAATGTATATGTGATTTTTCTCTTCAGTATACAAATTTGATTGATTATTTAAGAAAATTTTACGAAAATCATAAAAAAACAAAGCAATATTGAGGATGTTGAAGAGGTTTTGTTGCGATTTTTAATAAAGCGAACGAATAAATTGTTACTATATAACAAATAAAACATCGCCGGCCGACCGGACGTAAAGTGTGATCACGAATAACCTCTTGTCAGAATGGAATGAAAGATGCGTTTGTCTTTCATATTTATCAAGTTTTTTTTTTTCTCTTGAAGAATTAAACGCTGGTAGCATCATTACCTTACTAACATTTTGCTGGCTACTTTGACGAAATTTTTGAACTTTCGTTATAATTATTTTAATCTTTCTCTCTTTTCCATTTTACGCCTATCTCTCTCTCTTCCTCTCTCTCTCTCTCTCTCGTTACTTATATATATATATATATATATATATATATATATATATATATATATATATATATGTGTGTGTGTGTGTGTATATATATATATATAATTTGGTATGAGGTTCTCAGATAAACATGTACGGTTGAAGATTACACCCCATTTTGCATTACTTCTTGTCACTATGCTAACTTTCTACACTTCAACTACGATAATACACAAACAATTTTATTCATAATTTTTCTTTTAAATTTATTCGTTTATTTTATTTTCAACAATATAATGAGTTAATTTTAAAATATAGGTTGTTATTCATTTATTTATTCATTTTAAAATCTAATATTCTATTTTATATTTCTTATAATTTATATTATTAACTCCTCATTTGGTTTACAATCTAGGCTCCGACGATGGCATTAGCCGAAACGGCCGTCAGCCAAACTTCACAGTTTAATAAAGTTGAAACAAAACAGCTTCGTGTTGTTGAAATTTTATTTAAAAAACTTCTAACTGCAAAATGGGGTGTAATCTTCAACCGTACATATATATATATAAGTAACGTTTTTATTCCAAATAAAATTCGGCCATTTTCCAACCAATCAAAATTCCTCTTTTTTTTCTTTAAAATGGGTTTAAAACGGCATATATATATTTTTAACCAGTCATTTTTTTTATTTATTGTACTTTTATCACCATCCTCATAGTCGTCGTCATCGTCGTCATCATCATCACCATATCATCATCGTCATCACCATCATCATCATCATCCTCATCGTCATCATCACTTTTGGTTTTGCCAACATTGTAATCATGTTTCTCAACATTAATCATCTTGTTTGCCTTACAATAGCATTCATTACATCATCATCATCTGTACCATCATCATTAAAACAACATCACCATTATCATCACCACCATCATCATCATCGTGACGTTGTTATATTAATCATCATCATCATTGTTATCAGAGCGGTAATTCTGTCATCATCATCAACATCATTAACATCATCATCATTACAAACAATATCATCATAATCATCATCACTCCATCATCACCATAATCAAAATTACCATCAAAATTGTCATCAAAATTTTTTTTATTACTTTTTAAAGTTATGAACAACACACATCTAGCACATAAAAAACGTGCAAATTTTCAAGTCACACATTGTATGCGATAGAAGTAGGCATCTTTCTGCGTTTGAACCCGGTCAACGCGGCAACGGAGCCAGGCGTCATAACCATTATGCCAGCCGTAACCAGCATAACGCTTTCACCAGAAAAACACCATCATCTTCTTCAATACCTTCGCCATCTTCTTTCATAGCTTTTTATTATTAAT
>NW_008705495.1:24763-32263 GCF_000326865.2 Helobdella robusta | reverse complement strand
ACGACATGTAAGCAGTTTTTTAGTCTGTCAGAACTGTAGAGAAGAAACAGAGAATTACTGTTTGCACTGTGTTCTCTTGTATATGCAATTAATTTTCTCGGAAGCCTTACTTGTGACTATTGTGATGTCCGCTTTTGTTAACGTGTTTAATTTGTGCGTGTGTGTTTGCGCGTGTGTGTGTGCTTCAATCTGTCTTTTTGTTAATATTTGTTATACTGTGTTATTGTCATATTATTTTTATGTTATATTTATTAAATTTTGCGGGTAGCAAGGTGAGGTTGTGGTGGTTAAAGTGGCTGTTCCAGCTGCTACTGTAGCCGCGTTTGAACGCGTGTTCGAAAATTTCATATCTGCGTTGTTTATTTTCTTTGAGGAGTACCTAATTTTGAAAAGTTTAAAAGATGATAACATTACAATGACAATTTTAAAACGCTGAACGGTTTTACTATCACTAATTTCTATTACTTGAAATTCTCTTTATGTTCGTTTGTGCATCTGCATCCGCATCCGGCTTACTTACGTTTGCATGTTGAAATGTGCGTGCCGACCGTATGTGCTAATTGATGTTTATTGTGAATGCACTGGGAATACTGGCGTCAATATTTAATGATGACTCCACTGTTTTTTATTGTTGTTTGTATATTCCTCTCTCTCTCCTCTCTCTCTCTCTCTCTCTCTTTAAACTTTATCTCTCTGTGTACTTTATAGCACTCATTGTACTCTTTGCCCTTGAGCAGTCATGTTTATATGTTGTGGTACAACCTTCTAAGAAATACCTCAGTTATTTTTGTGTCTCAACATCTGATTAAGCTTGTAGTACTTGAATGCTAACTTCATGGGGCCCAAAGTGATTTCAGCCTGCCAAGGTTTATGTCTTTGGTTTTAAAAATTTTCTCAAAAATTTGTTGGGTAAAAAATGTTGATGATTCACGTGTATAATTTATGGAATAGAATATTATTTTTTTCAATGAAATATATTGGCAAACTTCAAGGCACATGAATTTATATCTGCGATGTGTAATTTAAACTTTGATTGTGTGTTATGATTTACTGTCGACCATTTCAAATCTTTTAGAAAATAAAATGATTCAAGTCAAAATGAAGAAATTTCTAAAAATAATAAATATCCAAAATATATTTAAGTGTTTTGTTAATGAAAGAATGAGTGAACGAACGAACGTACGAACGAATGAATGATTGGATAGATGGATGGATGAATGGATGGATCGATAGGTGAATGATTGAATGAAAAAATAAACGAATGAATGAATGAATAAGTTAATGAATGAGTGCAACTTAGTCATGGTGCTTAGTGGAAATTTAATTTTGTAGATGAATATTTTAACAGGCCCGACCAGCCTAGTCAACAAATTATAAGGACATCCTCTTCGATGTTTAGAGGAGCTTGTCTGTATGTGTGTGTGTGTATGTATGTATATATGTATGTATGTATGTGTGTGTGTATGTATGTATGTATGTATATATGTATGTATGTGTGTGTTAAAACCAAAACATGATGAGTGACACTGAACCGTCAAACATCAAGTAACAAATGGATTAACACTTTGATTTGTCGTTAATTGCACATGTCGGCATTCAGTTGGATATTTTCAAGCACACAGGCACGCAGGAACCGCTGCAACAATCACGAAATGTGGTTAGTTGCGAAAAACAGTTCCCTGCTGTTGCCTGACGCTGATCATTTTGCATATTTCCTTAAGAAATTTAAGGGTGTTGGGGTTCATCGGGCCAAGAACCTCGATGCATATTGGCAAGAATTCCATCGAGGGGAGGGCGTTCCCATATTTTTTCATTTTCTCGTCCGCTGCCCTGGCCGCGGCCAAACCGCATTCTTTACTTGTCAGGTTTACGTATCGTTTGGCGAGGGTGCCAGGGACCGTAACATCCCACGCCAAACATCTGCCGGCTCTCCAAGGTATTAGCGTGCATCCGTCCGGGCGCCTACCATCATGCGCAGAAATGCCAGATGGTTCCTTGAGAACCGGGATTGAAGCCTTGGAGAAGAGCCGACAAATGTAATCGTTTAGCGCTGAGTGACGTAGTTGACGGCCCCCACCCAGGCGACAAACCAAACCGTGGTGCCCAAACTCGTCCGCCCCAGCGCCACATCGGCACGTGTATTTATTCTGAATGTATGTATGTATGTATATATGTATTTATGTATGCGTTGTTTGTATTTTCCGACTTTAAAAAGTATAACATGCCGATTATGAAGAAAAATATCAAGTGCGTAAGTTAAGTACCCACCCATCTAGTATGTACGAGTCCTTGGTGGCTAAAAACAATAGCTAGAAATACTATCATCTGATCCCCGACCTGCTAATTAATCTTGGTTTCAGGATCTCCTACCCACCCATCCAGTTACTTACGTCTGAATGTATGCGTGTACGTCTGTATGTATGCGTGTGTGTATGCGTGATCGTGTGTCTGATTCATAAAAATAAATACACCCTTTCGACCCCAGCTCCTGCACTCGGCAAGTTGCATACGGTGATGGAGATTTTTTCAACGCTATGTTCAGGACTGAAGGCTTCCCATCAAAAATTTCAATTAAATTTGTGATTTTTATTATTTTTGAACACTTGGTAGTGGCAAAACATTTAACCAAATTTTTGAAATTTTATGTTAAAATACAATATATCTATATATCTATTTAGATACTATTTAAGTATGAGATATATCTATTTATATACAAGTAGAATTCAGCGTATAAAAGATACATGATACATGGATTATGGGAAATGTATGTTTCTCCATATATGAAAACATGATGAATGCATACTTCTGCTGCACGTCTTCATCATCATCATTTAAGTGTATAAACATGTTGTTGGGCTTTGTGTTTGTTTGTCTGTCTGTGTGTGTTTGTGTTTGTTTGTTTGTGTGTGTGTTTT
Organism: Helobdella robusta; assembly: GCF_000326865.2. Classification (NCBI taxonomy): domain Eukaryota; kingdom Metazoa; phylum Annelida; class Clitellata; order Rhynchobdellida; family Glossiphoniidae; genus Helobdella; species Helobdella robusta. The sequence continues at coordinate 29,348 of NW_008705495.1, read as the reverse complement.
TATGTTTCTGTTTGTTTGTTTGGTTCAATTTGTTTTTAAATATTGTTTCGTTTGGTGATGTTTGTTGACGTTGAATAAAAATTACTTTTCAATATAATTTTTCAATTGTTTTCATAAAACAGAATTCCTTCCCCTCTAATGCAGTTTTAAATTATTTTTTGTTTAAAGTCAAACTGAAACAACGTGACAGGATGTACTTAACATGTTACATAACTTTAGGACATACAATTTATATGAAATCTTAAAAATATACACAGATAATTATTTGTACATACAAATACAAAAATGTTTTTATACACATTTTTGCAAAAGCTCATGTACAACGAAGGTACAGTGTACAAGGATGGACCGGGAATACTTTGACGAAGGGTCACACAACGGAAAATTTGGCGACCCTTTTTTTTAGCATAGTCGCATATTTTTTGTCATTTTGAGTCACTATTCCAAATAGTGGTTTGTAGTAAAATGTATACAAAAACTACCAATTAAACATCATGTTGGATGAGTATAAAGACATTTAGAAAGAATTGTACCTGTGATAATGGCTTCCGAAATCAGGCACTGCCAGCGTTTGAATTATATTTACTCATGATAATTTAACAACACACAGAAATAAAATGTCAAAATACACTTTTTTTTACAAAAATTCATAAGTTCAATTTCTAAGATTAATATTTACTGATAATGTTAGTTATTTGGATAGTTTAAATTCAATGATAGAAAGTAAAGCATGGCATCCTTTTATTGAGTTATTAAATTTGAAATTATGATGTGAAAACCATGAAAACAAACAAACAAATAAACAAATAAACAAACAAATAAACAAACAAACAAACAAATAAACAAACACGACGCACATTTTCATAGGCACATCAACAAGCAACAACCACCCGTCCATCTATCACCTCACTCTGACAGTCTCCAAATCCAGCTGGTCAGCAGATGCTCTCCTCACGTCAAAACTCTACCTCATACAAAATTTTTCACCATTCGATTGTATAATGCCTCTGCGTATTAGCCATGACAATATAGTTAGTAATCAATCGGCCAATCAAAAAACGAAATGAAACGAAATTAAGTTTTTTTCATCCAATAATCTTCAAAAACTTTTAAAAAACTCAAAATCATAAACTTTTAGCTTTTAATTATCAGGATTCATCCAACTTTGGAAGGCAAATTTTGTTCCTGGCTCTCAGTAAAGAACGACAAAACGTGCTAATTGATGAAAGATGGGCGTGACGGGAAGAAAATTAATATTGGAAAAATATTTAATAGGTGTCGTGTTTTTTGGTACTCATTTCTCGGTTCTACTGGGTTTAATTAGTGATGAATATTTTTTGTGAAATTTTTGAGAAAAAAACGTTTAATGTGAAACTTTATGTCTCTAAATGGTTTTTTTTCGTTATTTTCAGTGGCTTTTGTTTCGTATCGTTTCGTTAAAGACGACGTTACGATAAAATTAAGAACAAATGGCAGATGTCTTATTTAATAAACAAAAGGCTAGCAGGCAGACAGACAGACAGACAAACATGCAAGCAATCGAGCAATAACTCCTGCGAATGTCGCACTTGCACTTGTCAATGTTTAATAAAAAAAAATTGCTGAATTAAGACAGCACGCAAGGACAAAAAATGGATTAGCTCAATAAAATATTGAAATTTGAATTTTAAAAGAACTATCTAAATTTAATTCTAGCAAAAAATCAAGAATATTCTCACTGAAGAAATATGATTTAGAATTATGAAATAGGATTACGAGCGTGGCTTCAATTTGCGAGACAAAATTTAAGTTTGGTTGCTTGCTTTGACAGTATTCATAAATATGAAAATAAATATAGTTTTTATAGATATAAAAGCTTAAATAAATAAATAAATAATTGTTGATAAAAAAATTTGGCAAAAAAACTAACTATACAACCTTAACAGACCATTCATTAATGGAAGATTGCTGAAATAGCGGAAATGTTGCTTTGTAAACTCATTGATTGATTGATTGATCAATTGATTGATTGATTGATTATTTAAGACTCAAGCCACAACCACAAGACCCAACACATCTGATACGCCCATTAAAGACGTGTTATCAAAACAGATAATAAACGCTCGCCTACATCAGCCCAAACTACCAGCAAATTGTCTGTAATAATTATAAAATTCTGATGACTCTCTCTGAATAATGGCCATATAGACGGCGAGCCTAGAAGGACAGAACGTACTTTTGCATGGTTTGTTTAAGGAAGTGGACTCATAGGTTCGGAACGCTGGCTGACTGCTGCTCAAACTGTTACAATGTAAAGTGAATAAGTTTTCATTTTGGAAATTTGAGAGTAGGTTTGCGTGAAAACATTTAAAAAAAATTTTTAGATTGGTTTAAGAAGTTTAACAAAGATATAAAAAGTTGAAAAGAAATACAATCTGATGTATATGAAATCGCGTTTCATGTTACATTTTTCAAACTTTCCATTGAATCTTTTTTTTAAATCGTGTAGCTGAAATAAAATGTAAATTGTTACCCTCTTTAAAAAAATAAAATCGACCCAATGAAAAAGATTTGCAATGTATGAAATTGTGAAAATCCTGTAAAGAATATGAAATAATTATACGAGAAGAAACCCGCATACATACGTCTATTTAAAACGACAAACTAGTTTCAAGTTGACTAACTGAATGAAAAAATGATTGAAGTGAGATCTTCTGAGCGATCTAATAAACCATTTACTGAACAAAATCACTGGTAGAAATGAACTAGCCAAGTAGGGTTGAGAAGACACTTTAAAACTGTTTGAGATTATGCGAATCATCAGAACAATAGCACTCCAACTCGTTTCAGCGCTCATTCCAATCAGTTGTTATTAGGCACACGTGTGTTATATTATGTTATATTATGTTATATACTATGTTATATTATGTTATACTATGTTATATTATGTTATATATTATGTTATATTATGTTATATACTATGTTATATTTAATGGTAATTTTCAACGAGCTAGTGATGTGTGTATTGCGTTAATAATTTGTTGTTTTTTTGATTGTTGTTGTTTTTGATTGCTGTTGTTCATTTGTTTGCTGTTGCTCGTTTATAAACTGTTCATGTGTTGTTCATTCTCTTCTCTGTTTGATAATTTGTTGATTATTGTTGCTTCGCAAGTTTACTTTGTTCTTTCATTCAATTTTTCGCATGAATAATAATGGAAATAAATTAAATTAGAGAATAAAATTTATAAAAGGAATTAATAAATTAATTAAAAATAAATAAGAAAAAACCAATAACCATAGATAGGAGATAGAAGATAGATAAAAATATAAAATATATCCGAATAAAATATCGAATTTAAATTTCAATTGAAGGCTGGATAGGAGAAAGAATAGGAAGACATGGCAAGAACCCATCAGTTTGTTCTTTTAAAAAGCGCCTGCCACTTTGTATTAATTTCGTCGTGACCAATGATCATGATAATGATGATGAATAATTTTCCAATGATTATGATAACGATTATGAATAATTTTCCAATGATTATGATAACGATTATGAATAAATTTCCAGATCCTGATAATGATGATCACTGCCTGCATATCTGAAGACTCTGAAAATGATTACAATGGCTAACTCTCTCGTTAAAATAGATGAAAACTAATCATTCTCCAATGATAATGATGATGGTGATGAACTCTACTCACGTGACGACGAAGATGAAGATGATGAAATTGCTCATGACTCTGGTGTTGACGATGACGTCACTGACGATGGTGACGTGCCATGGAATTCCAGATGACGAGAATGGAAAAGGTTGGTGGGAGAAAGTTTTTAATGATGCTAGGTATTTTTTGCTGCTTCGTGTGGTTGTTTATTTGTATTTTTGACGGCTTGTTTGGCTGATGTTTGTTTGTTTGCTTGTTTTTTGTCTGTAGTTGGCGTATTTTGTTTTTGTTTATTTGTTGTGTTTGTATGTTTCATTTTTGTTGTATTTTATTTTATTGCTTGTTGTTTGTCTGTTGTTGGTGTATTTTATTCTAGTTTATTTGCTGTTTTTATGTTTCATCTTTGTTGTATTTTATTATATTTTATTGCTTGTTGTTTGTCTGTTGTTGGCGTATTTTATTCTTGTATATTTGTGGTTTGTATCTTTCATCTTTTTTGTTTTTTTATTTTTGTTTATATGTTGTTTGTATGTTTCATCTTTGTTGTATTTTTTTTGTTTATTTGTTGTTTGTATGTTTCATCTTTGTTGTTTTTTTATTTTTGTTTATTTATTGTTTGTATGTTTCATCTTCGTTGTTATTCTTCATTTACTGCAAAGTTATTGTTGCTTGTTCAAACTTTTCTAAAGACATTTTTGCCATCCACATAATTTTTTTCTTAATATATTTCATAAAAGGGGTTAATAATTTTTTATTTATGTTTTATTTGTGTTTTTTTTTTATTGTTTACCTGCTAATTTAACTGAGAAATTGTTTCTGAAAAATTGAATGTTGAAAATGATGACGATGATGATGACGATGATGACGACAATGATGATGACCTTACCTGATGTTGAATAGTAACAAAAAATATGACAAAAAATATTTGAACCATTGTTAGTGT
>NW_008705495.1:14974-19806 GCF_000326865.2 Helobdella robusta | reverse complement strand
AACCATAATCTTCAAATCAACTTCTCTTTCATTCGTATCACAATTCTTACCACCATCATCATCATTATCGTCCCCATCATCATTATCATTCTCATCATCATCATTACAATCATCATCATCATCACAATCATCATCATCATCGCCAACAGACGAAAAATGATGATGACCCTATGAACTTTGAACTCAGGTGATGGTTATCAGGCGGAGGATCGCAGGACGTAACATGATAATGACCATATTATGCACCACCATCCTTCAAGCCACACACACACACACAAACACACACACATTCACAAACACACACACACATACATACATAAATTTCGTAATAATAATAATAATAATTAATAATACATACATACATACATACATACATACATACATACATACATACATACATACATACATACATACATACATACATACATACATACATACATACATACATACATACATACATACATACATACATACATACATACATACATACATACATACATACATGAATAATTCAGCATTCAATTATCGTTGTTCACTTAGCTTTTGAAAACATTTTTTATTTTTTTTTTTAAATTTAAATTTTAAACAAATTAACATTAAACAAAAATAATATGATTATTAATTTTAGTCTTTTACCATATTCAGTTTTAATACTAGAAGAATGATTTTTATTGTTTAGTTGTTGTGTGATGTTGTTTTTGATGTTTCAACTTTTCCATCACGAATTATTTTCTTACCTCCTCTCGGTTGGCTGTTTTCATTGAGAAAGTTTCAGAACGTGTGTACGCCTGTGATGTACGTATGTACAGCGAATGTACATTTGTCCGTGTGTTTTGTTGGTGTTTTTTTCGTTGTTGTTTGTTACTTTGCCTCTTTACATAGTTGAAGTTTTACGCTGCTACATGTTCATAATTGTTAGAGCTTTGAAAAGTCATTTACAACTTCTACTACCACCACTAAAATCGAAAAAATTACATAGATAATTTTTTTCAATTTTAGTTTAAAAATTGTTGCATCACTTTGAAAAGAGCTATTTCCAGCTAAATTTTAATAGAAAACACAAGTTTGAATATTGAAATCATGAAAAAAAATGTAAAATTAGCTAAAAAAGTCGTCAAATTTTTTTCTGTAAAATTTTAGCACCATTGGAAACATTTCTGGCAACGACTTGGCTAATTTAGCTAATTATTATACTAACACATCTCTTCTTTATTGCTAATTATCAAATTAGTAGAGTTATTAATGTTAAGTATTAATGTTGAGTTTCAATGTTCCTGCTTGTTGTTAACAACAACAACCCCTGTTGTAACATCCATTAAATGTTTTTACAACTACCCGGAGTTTTCTTTTCCCTCCCGAAAGCATGAATTCATTAGAGGCACGCAAGTTAGCAGTAGTCACAGAATCTAATGGTTCTTCTCAATTAGCTACTGTTATTAACATCATCGTCACGTCGTGATCATTATCTTGCATTTATCATCATAGTCACGAATCTGATCTCCAAATTCTTCATCATCGTCGTCGTCACCATCATCAACATCACCATTATCACCATCATTATCATTATCTAAATATCCAATTATTATCATCATCCGATTACTACCAAAGACATTTTACTTACATGCAAGTTGTGAAATATTGATTAGTAATATAAGAAGCAAGTGTATGTAAGTATATGTTAGTACCAATCAGGGAGTGTGTGAAGTTTTAAGCATAAGTAATGTGTGAAGCGGCTCTAGTAGTGTTGTAGCAACAGTAGTTGTTGTAGTTGTGGTAGTTGTTGTAAAGTAATAGTAGCTGAGTTGATGACATTAGTTAGATGTTGCTCGAGTCAAGTGAAGATTTATTGGATTATAATTTCTTTGTTTTGCTTTGCTTTGGCATTGGATGAGAAATGATAAGAGAGTCAGGCATGCTGGCGTGATGTTCGGCAATTCCTCATTTGATCCTAATTGCGCTTCTGGTCTTCCTGATGACGGCGTTCCATACTCATTCGCTCTTTGGTCTTCCATACTTTGTAAATGGCCGATTTGATTTTCAAACGTTATATCATATCACAATTCGTATAATGTCATTAACGTATCAATGCTTCGAATGACCTATCTCTTATTCAACTTCTTAGATCTGTGTACCATCGTTTATTTCATAACTCATCTACGAATGAAAAGATTTTTGTAATTTTTAAAGTTTTCTATTCTTTCTTCGACAAAGTTGTGTTTTAATTTTTAAATTGTATTATATTTGGAACTTATTATCGTGTATATAAATTCAATTGAACTTAAACGTTCAAGTTGGTGTGTTATTTCCTACAAAACATTTGCTCTAGAACGATTGGTGATTGATTGAACTTCATCGTTTCGTCAGTTGTGCTTCCACGAACACTGAACATTCACTGATTTGCTGCTAATAATATTCATGTATGAGCAACTCTGATGGAAAATATTTAATGAGCGAACTCTTTAAATGTTTTGAAACAAACGATGCTAATTCAAACCGATTTCATTTGAGTTCGGCGGACTTACAGCTTTCACGAAGTGGTGAATTCATTGATGAGTTTCAAATTTAGTTCAGGAACAATCATTTAAAGAGACAGACAAAAAGAAATTTTAAACAATAACAAATGAACGAACGGACGAACGAAGTTGTAACAATCCACGTTTAGAAATTTGAATGAACACTCGATCAATAAACTCAGAATAATTTATTCAAAATTACTGACGGATGAAAATATTTGAAAACTTTTAAAGAAAACAATCAACTTCAGATAAAAAAGAAGTGAAAATTACAGGCATAGTATGAACGTGAGCAGAAGCAATGGTACTTTGAGCGAATTAGTGAAATTTATTGAACATGAAGCGCAAATGAAATGTGCATTTAAAATTTAAATTAAGTTGAAAATTTTTCCAGAAAGTTTCAAAAGAGAACGAAAGTAAAACCTTCACCGTAACGCAAGTTGTTGGAAGATGATGATGAAGAAGTAATTAACTCCATAGTCAGCTCTGATCGATCTGCGTGCTTTCACGACAGGTAATCACAAAACTTGGTTCATTGATTTCGTTTGTTAACTTAATGAATCAACTACTAATATTTAGAATGAAAATAAAGTTTGAAACGAATCAGGAGTTGGTAAAGCAAGTGCTTTCCATTTGTGCCAATTTACTGGAAGATTTAAAAATACAGTTTTGAACTAATAAACAATTCAATCACAAACATGCAAATAAAATTTTCAATGAATCACGAATCCAGTTTAGTAATAATCATTCAGCGATATCGAAATCATGGAACAGCAACGTAATTTCAATAGTAGTGTGAATTATCAACAAATTAAATGCGGAACTTTTTTGTAAATATTTGTTAACAATAAATTAAAAAGGGAACATTAACAAACAAGAACGAACGTTAAAGAACATGTAAGAACATGAAAAAACATAGAAGAACATAGAAGAACATGAAAGAACATAAAAGAACATGAAAGAACATTAGAAAACGTGAATGAACCGCAGAAAACACGAGAGAATATTGAATAACATTAGAAAATGAGGTTGGCGAGGAAGAAGAAGCAGAGGACTGACTGGTAAGGATTGGATTTATGGAAAGCCTCTCCAAGTAACAATTACCGCATATTTTATATCGGTGATTACTTCGATAATCTCATTATGTTGCAATATGTGCATGCGGCGCTATATAAATCGCGTGAATACAATACGTCACATCCCTACTAAAACTGCCAAATTCGCGGGCATTAAATTTGCACATTGTTCGCCATATGCAGACAGACGACGAACCCAGCAAACGAACGAACGAACAAACAAACAAAGATAAGTGTGTTTACTCATAAATATCTTAAATAATTATTAATTATTCATCAGTTATGAAATTATGACACTTAATGTTATCTAGAATCTCCATGCTATGTACCGAGAATAGTAAATAAGTTTCAGACATAGATTGGTTGGATCTCTTCTCCACAAATTTTTGAAAGTTTCAAGCTGAATGAATACGTGAAACCCAAAGTCCACCGTCTAACAAAAAGTTTTTTCCGTCGCACTATTCTGACTAAATCAGCAACAATCTTTTAAAAACGTAGTATTGTAGAAGTATTTTACTGTATACCAGTACCTAAATGTTAATCCATTGTAATCATCTTAAAATTAAAGTCGTAGGCAGAAAATTAATACTTAAATTTTTTAGAATCATATTATTCAGTAACTATAAGTACCAACAATCAACAAATTTTATATAAATTTTTAAATGAAAATTAATTTAAAGTTAGTTTGAAATTAATTTTGGATTTGATTTTATACAATAATAATAAGCCTACGTATCTAAATATCTATATCTTTATATTAATGTTTTCTAGATTGTTTAATAATTGTTTAATAATTTTTTACTTTAAATAACTATTTATGAAAAGTAAAAAAAAAAGATTCATCTAATATTTATTAGAAAGCTTCTCATTTTGTAAATCTAATTTTTCTTAATCTGTTCAACCTCCTCAATGATAACATCTCTTTCTCTTGTGTCCATTCAAAAATTTTCATTATTTTGTTATATTTTTTAAAAGTTCTTTCCAAGTTGTCGTTGTCTTCTTATTTCATATCTTCATCAAGTTACAAGTGTGATACATTCTGTTTTCATTCTGTCAGTCAGTCAGTCATTCATTTATTTATTTATCCATTCGTTCGTTCGTTCATTCATTCATACATTAATTCATTCATTCATTCATTTATTCATTCATTTGTTCGTTCGTTCATTCATTCACTCACTCATCCATCTCTCCCTGCCTTCCTCCCTCCCATTCATTCATTGGCATATTTTCAATTGAGGCAGAT
>NW_008705495.1:9881-12381 GCF_000326865.2 Helobdella robusta | reverse complement strand
TGCATAAACATACATACACAAACATACACGCGCACATTCATATACACACATATACAGACACATTTGTACGCTTGATGTTTGTGTGTTATATATCGTCACTGCTCTGTTAAAATGAGTTTATCTCTTGTGAAAATAAATGAAGAATTAAAATAAATTATCGGTTGGTTTGGTGTTCCATAAATTAAGAATTTCTTTAACGAGTTGTCTCGTTGTTAATTTTTTTTCCAATTTATCTAATCCATTAGCCCATTTTATAAATTATTCACTCTTGTACTATATTGTTGAGATGACAATTTTGACCCATACTTAATACTTTCACTATAAAGGATGACATTTTTACAACAATGAGTACTTCATTGTGAAGCATTCGTGTACATAAGGCCTAGAGAAAGAAGAGAATCTCTGAACATAAAAAACACGTGGTGCAAGAAATTAATTTGAAAAAAAATGGTTGGAGCTCAAATGGAAGCGTATGTGAAACTTTTCATACATAAATTTCCATAAAATGGCTATTTAAAAAGCTAATGACAACCGAATATGATAAAGAAATTTGATAATTTGTAAAACTTATGCGAAAGCAGAGAAGGAAATTTTAACACGTACAAACAAACAAATACACACACATACAAAACAAGCAAACAACAAACAAACAAGCAATATTGTTAATTTAAATACAGACCTACATGTATACCTATAGACATACAAACATAAACACTCATGCACACACACACGCACACAAACATTCTGACAATGAGCATATACAACAAAAGCACATTGGAAAGCAATGGTCTGTGGAGGAAACATTGTGTTCAATGGCTGATGTAAGAATGAATGGAATAAAAATTCCATCTAACTCTATTTGCCTTCGTAGGTCTGGGTGCGTGCACCGATGTTAGCGTCAATATGCAATATGGATTTATTCATTTTTTTTTAAACTTTCAGTTTTGTTTTCAAATTTTTTGAGATTTAGATTAAAATTTAATTGTATTCCACAATTCATTCTGCGAATGTATGCGTCTATTTTAAAAATATGTATTCTATCTTATAATTCCTGTGTTATATTTTAAAAATATCACAACTTAACCATTCGAGGCCGCTTGAACAATTTAATAACATCTTCGATTCTTTAATATAAGTTGTACATAATTAATTTACCTTGGATGCGTAGTGTATAAAGGGCTCGAACAGCCAAATAGATTGATGTAATGAAATATGAAACTTTCAGTTAAACATCCTATCAGCTGCCAGCTCTTAATCATTTGGGGATGTTTTCTGTCTACTGAAGTGATTGAAAAAATTCAAAAAACTTTACCAGCATGTACGACAAATTGATTCACTTATAAATATGGTAGATTTTACTTGCATTTGCCATTCTTGTAACTAACAATTTTTCAAGTAGGTATTAGAAGGAAAATTTCTGCAGAGCCAAATGAAAGCGATGAATATATTAGTAATCATTTTTTTTGATATTTCAATTTTTTTTTTCTGTTCTGCCATTTATGTTGAATTATGTTGAATTTGGTTCATTTTTTTCTGACTGGGTAAGAGACATCTTGATGCTCTCTGGTCAGTTGTTAAATAAATAAATAAAAAATAAATAAATGAAAAAAATTACGTTAACTAATTTTTGTAAGATTTAAGTTTAAGAATGAAAACGTCAGCAACTGCATTTCTACATTCATGTTCCTCTGCTTCTGCTATCACAAACATTCTCACTGCTTTGACACGCAAACTATTCAAACATTTTTCTTTCATTATTCTGTTAAAAGCTGAAAGTCTCAGAAATATTTTCATGTATGAAAAAAATGAAATGATTAAAAACGAAAAACTTACAAAAGGGAAGAACAATGGCCATATGAAGATGGGATGAAGATATTCACAAATTAATAAACGACTAGAAATCTTTAGAGAGGATTTTTAAAAATATTCAACTACAATGCCACTGACAACAACATACTTTCAACAACTTCAACAACACCAACAACACCAACAAATAAAAATATTTTTCCAAAACAAGCGGAAATGAAATGAAAGCATGAAATTTTATGAAATACATCACCATATTGATTCGCCACATCAGACTTCTTTGCCAACAAACTCGCTCTGACCTATCTCTCTTGTATTAAATACATGTGTCTTTGCACGTATGTGTGTGTGTTTGTGTGCATGTTTGTGTGCGTGTGAATATTTGTATGAGTGCATGTTTGTTTATGTGTATGTTTGTCTGTTTGATTGTGTTTATGTATACATGTTTTTTTGGGTTTAAACATGTATGTGTTTTTGAATGAAGCTGACTGTGTATGTTTGTGTTTGTGCATGTGTGTGTGTGTGTGTTTGTACACGCACGTGTGTATGTTTGTTTGTGTGCAAACAACAACATGACAATGAGCCATACAACAAACAACAACAAAAAAGCGCATCCACTCGAGAAAAGGAAAAACCACAACATTCCAACAACAACATCAGCTAAACAACGACAACTACTGCTTAACGACAACAT
>NW_008705495.1:6523-9623 GCF_000326865.2 Helobdella robusta | reverse complement strand
TCAGCATCCAACTCAGTATCCAACTCAGTATCAACTCAGCATCCAACTCAGTATCCAACTCGGTATCCAACTCAGTATCCAACTCAGCATCCAACTCGGTATCCAACTCAGTATCCAACTCAGCATCCAACTCAGTATCCAACTCGGTATCCAACTCAGCATCCAACTCATCCAAAACCGTACAAATTATTAATTTGTGTCAGCTGCCTACCTATTCTAAACACCTACCAATATAGAGACAACGTGGCACACAAACATGCTTGTATTAACCCGAGAAATCTCGGCTGATGTTGCTGAATTATTTTTTTTTCAATGCTCCATTTTATCTATTTTTATTTATTTTATAATTTTATATATATTCTTGAAATATTGATATTTGTAGGTTATATTATGATGGATAAACCTGAAAATTTGGAAGATGGATACAGAGAGAGAGAAAGAGAAAGAGAGAGAGAGAGAGAGAGAGAGAGAGAGATACAAAAAAATACTTATTTAAAACTTTGATTTAAATATTCTTTAAAATTTCACATATTCATGAAATATAGATACACTCCAGATTACAGTGTGATGAAGAAGAAGCTGCGTGTATGAAGCAGGAGGAGAATTCATTTTTCCTCGTAAAACAAAAAGAAAGACATCAACGCTCTAATATAAAAAAAACTACATTTCACAATTTTGAAGTAACGAACTGGTAGACAAAAGTACAAAAAAACACGAAAAACATACAAAAATATACACAAAAATACACAAACCCACACATACAAATATACACAAAAATACACATACACCTACACAACCTACACATACAAATACCCACACAAATACTCCAAAACAGACTGTAACAGTGAAACAACAACAATAAAAAAAAGACTAGCAGGGGAAAAATATTTCGCGGAGCAGAATTGATTTGAAGTATTTCTTCGGATGTATGAAAAATATTCGAGTACCTTTTTATTGATTGCATGCAGTGACTTATGCAAACAAAAATGTAGAAATACAAACACACACACACATACACACATGTGTATATATATATATGTGTGTGTGTGTGTATGTGTGTAAATGTGTGTGTGTGTGCGTGCTTGCGCGCCTCTCTCTACAGAGTGCGTTTAATAAGAAATACATACATGAATAATAGAAGACACACTTCATTCAAACATGACACACACGCATCACATCACAAACCACACACCACATACATACACACACAGACACCATCATCATCATACATCAGAAACACATCAAACTCACTCACAGTCATAACACTCTTATACATGCAAGATTAATACAACTTTTAGAATTTATATGTATGTATGTATTTATGTATGTATGTATGTATGTATGTATGTATGTATGTATGTATGTATGTATGTATGTATGTATGTATGTATGTATGTATGTATGTATGTATGTATGTATGTATGTATGTATGTATGTATGTATGTATGTATGTATGTATATATTTATGTATGTATATATTTATGTATGTATGTATGTATGTATGTATGTATGTATGTATGTATGTATGTATGTATGTATGTATGTATGTATGCATATGATATTAACTGCAAACAAAAGACAACTTCCCATGAATGCACGCGGGTTTATGCCCATTGTTTTGTTGTCTGTTGTGTTGTTGTTTTGTTTTGTTGCTATTTTGTAGCTGCTTGTGTATTGTTGTGTGTGTTTAATTTTGTTTGTTTGTGTGTGTGTGCGCGCGTATGTATGTGCGTGCTAATATGATAACGGAGATAAAATGATTAAACACAAACCTGAGACTTCATCCCGACATACGAATCTTCAAGGCGTTTATATGAATCTACATGCACACTAGCACACCAACTTTCACACACATTTTCAAACACCTACAAACATACAACTAAAATTCACACACACACACACACACACACAGACACACACACACAAACAAACAAATAAACAAAATTTGATGGCTCTTCTTTGTCAAAGTCGACCTCAAACAGTTCACCGAAAAAAATGTTACACCAATCAATGAAACTAATAAAACAAAACTCAGGATACACAGCAACAATTGTAAGACGTCACAATTGATCTTCAAGAACAACTGCACTCCTAAAAACGATTCAACTTCGAAGCGTAATCATGTAATATATGAATTCAAGTGCCCTTTTGACGACTGTGCGGGTCAACAACATTCGTATATTGGCGTTACGACAACTTCACTATCAAAGCGTCTCACAATGAATTCACGATTCGTTGCCGGTCCACACAACCAAAACGTTTGAGAAGCACTAGTCTAGACCAACACACACACACACAGACAGACAGACACAGACACTCACACACACACACAATTATACACGCACATATACACACACATATACACACTCACACACACACACACACACACACACTCACAAACATATACACACACACACTCACACAAAGTTTGTGAAGCACTTGTGTAGACAACACACATAGATACACACACGCGTCCTCACCTACTTACGTATATATCAATACAAAAACTCATACAAAACATTCGCATATCTGCACATTCGAAAATAAAGATTTATGTACACATAAATACGTAAACAAAATCACACATATATAAGAACAATCACGTACACACATTCATACGTAAAAATACACACGTACACACACACACACACACACACAAACTCCACACATACACACTCACACTTCACACACACACACACACTCCACACACACACACACACACACACACACAAACACTCCACAAAAGAAACTTACGCTCGCTTCATTACATACAATTATGGTAACTTCAAGTCAAATATGAATCGGCATCAATGCAAACACGTGCAATCATGCGTGGCCAGCAAGAAGATTGGATGGATAGATGGATGAATGGATGAATGAATGGATGGATGGATGGATGGATGGATGGATGGATGGATGGATGGATGGACGGACGGACGGATGAATGGATGGATGGATGGACGGACGGACTGACGGATGAATGGATGGATGGATGGATGGATGGATGGATGGATGAATGGATGGATGGATGGATGGATGGATGGATGGATGGATGGATGGATGGATGGATGGATGGATGGATGGATGGATAGATAGATAT
>NW_008705495.1:3609-4740 GCF_000326865.2 Helobdella robusta | reverse complement strand
ATGCTGATGGTGACGAGGAAGAGGAGGAAGATGAAGATGATGAGGAGGAAGAAGAGGATGATGAAGATGATGATGAAGAAGAGGATGATGAAGATGATGATGAAGAAGAGGATGATGAAGATGATGATGAAGAAGAAGAGGATGAAGATGATGGTAGAAAAGAAGATGATGAAGATGGTGATGGGAAAGAGGATGATGAAGATGATGATGGGAAGAAGATGATGAAGATGATGATGGGAAGAAGATGATGAAGATGATGGTGGAGTAGAAGATAATGACAAAATGATGATGGGAAAAAAGATGATGAAGATGATGGTGGCGAAGAGAATGAAGATGAAGGCGGTGACAACGGCGACAAAGAAGTAGATGATAATATGAAAGAAGATGATGACGAAGATGATGATAATTATAATAATGATGTTGTGGTTGTTTATAGTGATGAAGTTGTGGTAGCTGATTGCAGCAGTTAGTATTAGAGTTTATGGCGAGGATCATCATAATGTGATCACCATGGTGTTGGTGTAGTTTTCATCTTGCGCTGTTGTCTACAATGGGAATGATGCTGATCAAACCCTGGAGAATTAGAAATGGGCCATTGGGTCATTTTGCACGAACCTCTCAAATTAAGAGAACACTAAAATGGATCGAATAAAATTATATTTATTGAAAGAAATCTACAACAAGAACCATTTTTCGATCGACCGTGTTCTTCATGGCTAGAGTGTATTCAAATAAATACTGAATTCGATTTATTTAATTGAAAATGAAATCTTATTATTTATCGCCGTAGTTTTTTTACAGGTCAGGGCAACATATTATACGTAGTAGATGTATTATTTTACTCAGTTTAGAAACACACACCCGCAGTCTCACACGTACATACACACTAACTCACTCACACGCATGCACATATACACAACACGCACTTACACACACGCACAAACACACATGCACACATACTCTCATACACACACACACATAAGCACACACATACACACACACACACACACACACATGCTCATATGTATGTGAAAAATTTTAATTGGCTATACAGACGTTCTATTTCAATTTGTGAATGGAATTGTTATAAAAGAAATTCGATTACAAGATGACGTTCTATCGATGGTGATG
>NW_008705495.1:0-2711 GCF_000326865.2 Helobdella robusta | reverse complement strand
TCATCACCACCATTATCATCATCATCACCACCATTATCATCATAGCCATCATCAACAACGCCACCATCATCATCATCCCTAGAATCATCATCATCACTAGCAT
This sequence comes from Helobdella robusta, assembly GCF_000326865.2. Classification (NCBI taxonomy): domain Eukaryota; kingdom Metazoa; phylum Annelida; class Clitellata; order Rhynchobdellida; family Glossiphoniidae; genus Helobdella; species Helobdella robusta. Next base: position 2,608 of record NW_008705495.1, on the reverse strand, counting down.
CATCATCATCATCACCACCGTCAAGATGGCGTTCTCTTTTAGGCAGCTATTTGTAAGATGATAAGTTGAAGCATGTTCGTCAGATGAAAGCAACTAGTAAATGTTTTGTGTGTGTTTGTGTCTGTGTGTGTGTGTCTCTGTCTGTGTGTGGCATGTGTGTGTCTGTGTATGTGTGTGTGTTTGGTGTGTGTGTGTTTGGTGTATGTGTGTGGATAATAATGCTGGTAATGCTGGTAATGGGTTGGACGAGTGGAACGAAGTGATGATGATGATTATGGTGCAGATGTGGGTATAAATTAACTTTTCTATTTATTATATTATGTTTTTATATATATAACAAAACTATATTTTAGTCATCTCTTCCATATATCCATTATCTGCTTTTATCTTTCATTCCACTGATCATGAATTCGGCAGTTTTCCATTCCCAACAATGCAAAACTTCAACACGAACTCGAAGAATTATTAATCAGCACGCAACGTCAACGTTCAAAAAGTTGCGGAAGCATCTGATCATGTGACCATTCGTTCACGTGATCACGTGGGCATGGGATCATGTGATCATTTTGTCATGTGATTAAATGGTCATGCGATCATGTGGACATGTGATTATGTGGTCATGTGATTATTTGGTCATGTGATTATGAGATTAGGTGATTATGAGGTCAGGTGATTATGAGGTCAGGTGATTATGAGGTCAGGTCATTATGCGGTCACGCGATTATGTGGTCATGTGATAATCATATTCAGGGTTTTTAATATCAAAAATAATTTTTTATAAAAATGTCCTACATACTATAAACAGAATCATATAAATCTATCAAGATTTCTATTTATCTATTTTCAATGATTATTTCTGGTTAAAATATACACAATGCCCACATGCTAATTAAATATATGGCATACTAGTGGCATTAAATATAAACGAGTTATATCTTTATACATATACAATTATTATTTGTTGTACTATATTCATATAGTATTTAAGTGTGTCACATTGACACACACACAGACACAGACACACAACCACACACACACACTATATATCAAATCAAATCAAATCAAATCACTTTTATTCAATCAAACAAAACAAAAGCATGAATGACCAAAAAAAGAAAATTAATTCTTGTGGGCTCGGCCACCGTGCAGCTCAAAATTGCTTCTCAATGATAAAATAAAATTGTCAATAGGAGAAAATGTATCAATGTTAATGAAATATGTACACACTTATATACATATATATACATATACATTATTATCCTTGAAAAACAGAACTTTTCGTAATTAAAAAATTTTTCAGTTTATTTTTAAAAAGATGCAAAGTGTTACAATCTTTAATTTCTTGTAGAATCGTCTCCCATATTCCTGGGCCGGTGTGTTTCAAACTCATGCAGAGTACTTTAATTCTGGCTGGTGGAGCATAGAAAAGTGGCGTGTGGCGTGTTGTTCTTGCTTGAATGGAAGTTCCAAAAGTGAAAAAGTTTCTAAAAAATGCCGGCAATTGCTGACGTAGAAATCTAAAAATGAATGTTGCAACGTGGTAGATGAACAAGTTTTTGATGTTGAGTATTTTCATCTCGAGATAATATTCACTTGTGTGACAATGAGGATGAAGATTTTTAAATATTCTGATGAATCGGTTTTGGCATTTTGTTAACTGTTTTAGATGAATGTCAGGACTGTTTCCCCAAATTACGTTGCAGTAGATGAGGTGAGGAAAGATTAACGAATAATACAGGTCAATTAGAGTAGATTTATTTAATTTATTTTTAATTTTGCTTATAACTCCTAGGGTTTTGCATATTCTTTTAGACATAGTATCTATGTGAATATCCCAAGAAAGATTGTCCTTGATTGTTACTCCAAGGAATTTTGTGCTGGTTGAGCGAGGAATAGAAATATTGTTCATTTTTATGTCTAGGTTAGGTATAATATTTGTTAAAATTTTCGGACCAAAAATAATGTAATTACATTTAGAATAATTTACTATTAATTTATTTTCGATAAACCAGGTTGATATATTTTGAAGACTGTTATTGATGTATTCTACTTCTTTCAATGGGTCTTTAGTTGGGAAGAAGATGTTAGTGTCATCTGCATATAGAAGGTGATTTGCATCAGTTGCATGTTGAAAATCGTTCAATATATATATATTTTTATTACTAACTTATATATATATATATATATATATATATATATAGTGTATATATTATTTGTATACACATGTTGCTGCTTATGTGTTCTATGACAAGTTGGTTATAAACTTGTAAGCGTTCGGTGTACTTTGTCTCGTTAATTGAATGAGAGAATTTTGTTTATATAACTTATTTCGTGGCAAAATTATGTTGCTATTGTTTTTCTTGTTGTGTTGTTGTTGTTGTGGTTATTGTTACTGCTTTTGTTGTTGGTGGTGACGTCACTTGTGTTTATTTTGTTGACGTTGTTGTTGAAATTTTTCATGTTGAGACAGTTGTTAATGTCTTTGTAGTTGTTGATGTTGACGCTGGGTTGATGTTTTTGTTTGCTGGTCTTATAGCAATGCTAGTGTTATTACAACAATGTCGTTGTTGGGTTGTAGTTAATGTTGCTATGCTGTTGTACGCATGAA
>NW_008705494.1:5168-6527 GCF_000326865.2 Helobdella robusta | reverse complement strand
TTAGATACATGAATAGTTAATGAAATAAAATAAGGAAAATAACTGAAGCAAAAAGATAATTGAAGATAAATAAGTAAATGTTCGTGTCATACATATATAGACATATAACTATGTAATTGTTCGCTCAGTACATATATAAACACATAAATGTTTAACCATTCATAAAGACCATTCATCCGCATCATTTGTTCTAACGTATTCTTAATATAATATTAGGTGGTGGAGTCGAGATGCAGTGTCAATAAAAAAGCACGGAATTTTGACTTGAAATGTTGTAGGTTTATGATGGCTCTTAGATGGGGAGGTACAAGTTCTGTCCAAATTTTAGGACCTGTTATTTTTATGCTTGTCTGGATTAATTTGAGGCGAGTTTTGTAAATATAGAAGAGAGGGGTGTGTCTAGTGGTTGTAGATTGAACGGAGTTACTTAATGTGTAGAAGTTGATAAAGTGGGGTGGGAGAAGATTGTTGATAAATTTAAAAACGAATAAAGCAGAGTAGTAAAGACAGATGAAGTTAACTGGTAAAATTTTTTTTGCTAGGAAGAAGGGTTTAGTATGAGAATCGGGTTTGAGGTTAAAAATTAAACGTATTGATCTTTTTTGGGAAAGTATTAGGTTATTCAGGTGGCTTTTTGGACTATTTCCCCATAGTGTGATGCAGTAGGTTAGATAAGGGTAGATGAATGTGTAATAAAACGTGCGAAGAGCAGAGTTTATATTTGATTTTGTAGAAGATGCCTGTGAGTTTGTTGATTTTGTCTGAGATAGTTTGTAGGTGAGAATTCCATGAAAGATTTTCTGTGATGTATGTATGTATGTATGTATGTATGTATGTATGTATGTATGTATGTATGTATGTATGTATGTATGTATGTATGTATGTATGTATGTATGTATGTATGTATGTATGTATGTATATTGGTATATAGAGACCAAAATGATTGATGAATGATCGGCACACGAAATTAACCAATGATGAGTTGGGTCACATGTTCAAGAACCTATGATTACGTCACAATGAACGAAAGATGGAATTATGATAGATAGATAGATAGATGAATGAATGAACGAACGGACGGATGGATGAATGAATTGATGACTGAAGGAATGAATGATTGATTGGATAGATAAATGGATGGATAGATAATTAGAGCGATGAATCTATGAACGAACGAGTGTATGAATATGTGAATAAATAGACGCACAGACGGTTTGATGTACAAATGAATGAATGAATGAATGAATTAATTAATGCATTATTGAATGAATTGACGGAAAAACGGTAAAATAGATGGCATAATAGAAAAACAACAACAACTAATCAATTCCATTTTCCCACTAACCCATTCTGTAGCGT
>NW_008705494.1:0-983 GCF_000326865.2 Helobdella robusta | reverse complement strand
ATAGAAGTGGGCCGAGGATTGATCCCTGAGGTACCCCAATGGAAGTTAAGGCCTTTGAAGATTGGTAATTGTCAATAGTGACGTATTGATTCCGATGTGAGAGATAACTTTGAATCCACCCGAGAGCTTCTCCTCGAATACCATAACAACTTAATTTATCAAGTAAGATGCTGTGATTAATAACGTCAAATGCTTTCGAAAGGTCTAAAAACAAACCAACTGAGAGTTTTTTGTCGTTGAGTTTGGAGAGGATGTGATGGACATAATCGAGTAGAGCAAGTTCCGTTGAGTGGCTAGGGCGAAAACCATATTGGTTGTTGCAAATAATTTTATGTACTTCAAAGAAAGAAAATAGTCTGACATAAACTGCTTTTTCTAGTAATTTTGACAACGGAGACAGTAGAGAAATCGGCCTGTAGTTATTAATGTCGGCATTATCTCCTTTTTTAAATATGGGAATAACTTTCGAGGTTTTAAAGCAGTCCGGAAAAATTCCTGAACTAAGAGATAAGTTGAAAATATGTAGAAGGGGTACTGTTATATTGGATATTATGTTTTTTACAAGAAACATATTTAATCCATCATCTGAATAAGATTTCTTGTTTTTCAACTTGCCAGCTAATGTTAGCAGCTCGGAGCGAGTAATCGGATGGAAGCAGATAGAGTGAGAATTAGGCGGTGACATGTGGGACAAAGGATCTGTATCAACTGAAGGTAGGTTAGAAAGAAGTTCGTTGCTGATGTTTATGAAGTGTTCGTTAAAGTGTTTACATATTTCGAGTTTGTTTTGTACCTTATTGTTGTTGATGATGAGTTTTGATATTTGTGGAGAAGAATATCTAGTATTTAAAGCTTCTTTGATCAAGTTCCACTGTGATTTAGAATCATGAATTTTATCGAAGCGGTGAATGTAGAAATCACGCTCAGTCTTTCTTTTAATCCGGGTGAAGAAATTACGATACCTTTTATAAGCAGAAATGTGC
>NW_008705493.1:4664-6525 GCF_000326865.2 Helobdella robusta | reverse complement strand
TACTGCAGCTGCTACTACTACCACTACTACTACTACGGCTACTACTACAATCCCAAATAGGCAGTTGTTTGTATGAGGTCAAACATCTTTCTTGACCGCCGTGTGAATTTAATTCTTCCAAACGTGATCTATCGCTTGTCTGTTTGTTTGTTTGTTTGTATGTTTGTATGTTTGTTTGTTTGTATGTATGTATGTTTATTTGTTTGTTTGTTTGTTTGTTAATTTGTTTATTTGTATGTATGTTAAATTGTTTGCATGTTTGTTCTTGTTTGTTTGTTTTTTGTATGTGTTCATGTTTGCATAAGTGTGACTCATACACAGAACATCAAAAAAAAAAACAACAGCAGCGTTTTAACGCAATTCACGATACGCAAACAAACAAACAAACCAACAGACGCAAAGAAATGCGACAAACACCAAATACGCAACAAATAAACACCAAACAACGACAACAACAACATCAACATTAAACAACAACAACAGACAACAACATTAAACATCAACAGACAACAAGCGACAACATCAACAGACAACATCAAACAACAACAACAAGCGACAACAACATCAACAAACAACAAAAAGCGACAACATCATCAACAGACAACAACAACAACATCACAACCACCAATATTCATTCAACGAACAACACAAAATGATTGACTATTGTGCTGAACTGGCGACATAGTATTTCTTTTATTTATATTCTATTAGGGGCCACTTTATGTATCTCTCTTTTTCTCTCTTTCTCTATTACTCCCTTTCTTTTGTTCAGTCTTTCTTTCTCTCTCCATTTCCACTCGTTCTTTCTTTCACTCTTTTTTCCTTCACCTATTTTTCTATTTCTGCTTCTTCTTCACTTTCTCTCTTTCCGCCTCTGTATCACTCTGTATCATACTATGTCTCTTTTTTGTATCTTTCTTTCTCCATCTCTTTCTCTCTTTCTTTCTCTCTCCCTATCTCTCTGTCTCTCTCTCCCTCTCTCTTTCTCTTTCTCTCTCCTTCTCTGTATAGTATCTATTTATCTATCTGAGCGAGAAATCTCAATATAGTACAAAGATCATCTATACCATTTTCATTTAGTGGTGTTTCGTTGGTCTTTGTGTATCTGTGTGTGTGCGCGCGCGCGCGCGTGTGTGTGTGTCATATATTTGTTCATTTGTATTTGTTTTGCTCATTCGTGTATTCATCAATTTTTCACTCAATAAATTACTTGTTCATTCACACATTCATTAATTCATTCCTTCATTCATTAATTCATTCATTCATTCATTCATTCATTCATTCATTCATTCATTCATTCATTCATTCATTCATTCATTCATTCATTCATTCATTAATTCATTCCTTCATTCATTCATTCATTCATTCATTCATTCATTCATTCACTCATTTATTCATTCATTCATTCATTCATTCATTCATTCCTTCATTCACTCATTCATTCATTGATTCATTGATTCATTCACTCATTCATTCATTCATTCATTCATTCGATCATTTAGTAATTATTTCTTTCATCCAGTAATATTTCACAGATTTTTTTGAGTTAGTTATCTGTTTGTTTATTCGTTCATCTGTCAATAAAGGATCATTCATTTTAATGAATTTGTGACAAATTTCATTCGATTATTAATTAAGCAATTCAATTCAACGTCAATCAATCATTATTATCTCATTCATTCATTCGTTCGTTCGTTCGTTCGTTCGTTCGTTCGTTCGTTCATTCATTCATTCATTCATTCACTCTTTCAATCGTTCGTTCGTTCTTTCGTTCTTTAGTTCGTTCATTCCTTCATGCATTTATTTATTTTTCAACCTATATAGTTACATTTGTAATAGAGGCATAAATGTTCCTAAGTTA
>NW_008705493.1:0-1016 GCF_000326865.2 Helobdella robusta | reverse complement strand
AAGTAGTGATTTTTGAGGATGCATCTGTGTGTTCGTGTGTGTGTGTTGGTGCTTTTGTTTGTGTGTGTGTATGTGTGTATGTGTATATGTTTGTGTGTGTGTGTGTGTGTGTATGTTTGTGTGCTGATGTATGAATGACGTCACTGTAATAAAAAACATCATAGTCGTCGTCATCATCATCAACAGTAACAACATTAACCACAACAACAACAACAACAATAACAACAACAATAACATGGTTCTGCTAATGAAAGCGACATTTTAGCTTTTGAACAAAATTTGATTGCTGCGTTTTGCCTCTATTGTTCAGTTTTTGATGCTGTTGTTGTTGTTGATGATGAAGATGATGACGATGACGTTGTTGTTGTTGTTGATGATGATGATGTTGTTGTTGATGATGATGATGATGACATTGTTATTCTTGATGATATTCTTGTTATTGTTGATGTTGTTGTTGTTGTTGCTGATGAAGTTGTTTTTGATGATGATGATGTTGTTGTTGATGACGATGTTGACAATGTTAATAACTTTCATTAGTTTAATTACGTTAGCTTGATATGCGTTGTGATAGCGATGATGAACGAATGAATGATTGAACGAATGTTCGAATGAATGAATGAATGAATGAATGAATGAATGAATGAATGAATGAATGAATGAATGAATGAATGAATGAATGAATGAATGAATGAATGAATGATTGATTGAATGCATAAATTAATAAATGCTTGAATGAATGAATGAATATGTGAATGATAAATGAATGGCAAAATGAATGATTGCATGAATGAATGAATGAAGTGTTTGTATGTTTATTTTGAAAAACCCATTACAAAAAGCTCTTAATGTATAGAGGCCCAATCAAACAAACACATGCACATACACACGAACATACACACACACGCATACACACACACATACACATACACACGAACATACACACACACATACACACACACATACACATACACACAAACATACACACACACACATACACACACACATACACATACACA
>NW_008705492.1:5565-6526 GCF_000326865.2 Helobdella robusta | reverse complement strand
TTGTATGTTTGTACATTGGGTCTTATGTGGTTGGTGGTCGTATTTCTAATCGTTGCTGTTTATATGTGTGTGTGTGTGTTTGTGTGTATGTGTGTGTTTGTGTGTATTTGTATGTGTTTATATGTTTGTATGTGTGTATGAATTCCTAAACTAGTCAAAAAAAGAACAAAATCATGAAAAGAAAAATTAACAATTAAACCGACGAACCAATGAGCATTCAACCAATAAACAAAAAAAATAAACGAACAAACAAACGAACAAACGAATTAACAAACAAGTGAACGAATGAACGAATTGGTAGATGAATGAAGGGTGACGTCAGAGAAGCGTCATCAAAAATGACTCGTCAGCATTCTCATAACGCTATTATTATTGGCAGGCGTGATGATGATGATGATGAGGAGGAGGAGGAGGAAGATGATGATGATGTTTAAATTTTGTTACTTGGAAAATTATGACATGGCGGTTAAGCTGGAATTACTTTTATATTTTTGGTGAGTGTGATGTGATATAATCGTTGATAACAAAATGATGACGATGATGATGATGATGATGATAATGATGGCGAAGTCGATGATGATGATGATGACGACGATTGTGATAATCATCAAAAAACGAACAAACGAACAAAAAGAGAACAATAAATTTTTAAAAAATTTGTGAAGTTTTTTTGTTGATTTTGTTATTATTATTATTATTATTATTAATTTATTCATCAACTCATATTAATAATATTAATAATAAATCATCTGCCTGATTGTCATGTAAGCAATTCGAAATCGTCTGTTGGTTTGTTTGCTTGTTGTGTATTGGTGAATATTTATACGTACGTACGTACGTGTGTGTGTGTGTGTGTGTGTGTGTGTGTGTGTGTGTGTGTGTGTGAGTGGCACACACAGTGCGTATGTGTGCGTGTTGTGTGCGTGTGTGTTTTATGATCTCATTAGCTGCCATATTATCA
>NW_008705492.1:2127-3369 GCF_000326865.2 Helobdella robusta | reverse complement strand
TTTTTTTTTGTTCTTTGTATTTTGATTCTATGTAGTTTTTGGGCTTTTTTGGTGATAATAATCGCGATAATATTCAAGATGATACAATAATAATAATTATTATTTATCGTAATTAATATTAATGTTTATTATTATTATCATTATTATTTTTATTATTTTTATTATTGCTTTTCATGTTACAAGTGTAGTTGAGTGCTTTGTCAAAGCAAAAAAGTGATGATGTTTTGTATGTGTTTGTTTGTTCGTTTGTATGTATGTTTGTATGTTTGTTATTTGTTTGTATGTATGTATGTTAGTATGTATGTTTGTATGTATGTTTGTATGTATGTATGTTTGTATGTAGGTTTGTATGTATGTAGGTTGGCATATTTTTAGAAATTAATTATAAAAATGAATTCATTTCCCGAAGATTGGAGGTATGTTGCAATAATAACCATTGCATAATTTTGTATACCAACTTTGTATCTTAATACAAAAGTTTGTATCAATAGCTTGTACAAGTTGTGTGTGGGTATTTTTAGGTGTACAACTTGAGTGGGTATAAATGAAACCGGTCGATTTTTTTCTGCAAAATATCGCTCAATGTATGATTTCTCATTAACTGGCTCCAATTGCTTCGAAGCAAGAAGAACATATAAGTAGGTGTATGCTGTTTGTATGTTTGTTTGTATGTATGTTTGTTTGTGCGTTTGTATGTTTGTATGTATGTTTGTGTGTATGTTTGTATGTATGTTTGTGTGTATATGTGTATGTGAGCTTAGAAACACAACTCGTGCATTCAGCCAGACTTACAATCCAATATACATACGAACACACATACGTACAAGCATAAATACACTTATACAAACAAACATACACTGATACAAACAAACATACACGCATACAAACAAACATACAGGCATACAAACAAACATACAAACAAACCAAACATACAAATAAACATACATACATACATACACCCAGTGGAATTGTTTATCTACGCCGACCCAAGATCATTTCATGCTTCTCCCTCGGATCGTATGAAATAGCATTTAATACATGTTGCGTTGCATTACACACGTACATATACACATACACACGTACACACATACATACACACATACACACACACACATTCGTACATACATATATACATACATACAAACAAACAAACTTGCATAAATACACACATGCAAATTCTTGCACAGTTAAATGCTTTCATACAAAAATCCATATGAACTCATACATACATATACAAGAACA
>NW_008705492.1:0-1136 GCF_000326865.2 Helobdella robusta | reverse complement strand
ATAACAGCAACAACGACAACATCAACATCATAAAGTAGACAAAGATCTGGGAAGCAACAATAACATGAAAGCAATAAAAAATTCATTGGTTATATGAAAATAAAAATGTTCATATATGTATGAATACTCTCTCTCTCTCTCCCTCCCTCTTTCCCTCCCTCTCTCTCTCTCTCTCTCTCTCTTTGTTTATCTCTCTCTTTCACACACACACACAATCCCTTTTTTTCCTATTTTTATCTTTCATTCAATTTTATCTTTCAATCTTTTAATCATTGCATTTTTCTCATTTTAAAACATAACAAATTTCCATTTTTTTCAAAACTTGAGATCTTGTTCTATTTCTTTGTTTCTTCTTTGTTTATTTTGCTTATTTTTTCGATTTGTTCTTCCCTTGAACTCTTTTTCTCTTATTTTTCCCATCTTTCCATCAGTTCACTCCTCCGTTATGTCATTTTTTATCATCCGTCTATCCATCTAAGTGACTCTGAAACCAACAACACAAACTGATAATAATGATGATGATAAAAAATGATGATGAGTATGACGATGACGTATGTGGTGCTGATGACGATTGATTAATGATGGTGATGATGATGATGATGATGGTGGTGATGGTGACGATGATGATGATGGTGATGATGATGGTGATGATAGTGGTGATGATGACGATGATGACGATGATGAAGATTATGATGATGATGATGGTGATGATATTAATGAAAATGAATTTCACGAACTCTCTTGAACCTTCTTAATGTAATTTCGTCTTGTTGATTTTGTTGCTGATGTTGTTGATGTTGTTGTTGTTGTTGATGATGATGATGTTGTTGTTGTTGGGGTTGGTAGTGTTGTTCTTGTTGGTGTTGTTCTTTTTCCGAGTCAACAGCTAATCTCTGCAATATTATTATAAATATTTTATAAATACTATTTCTAACAATATATTTTCAATAATAATATTACCAAAAATGTATAAATGTATTATATATAAAAAAAAATATAAGTCTCTCTCTCTTTCTCTCTATCTCTCTCTTCCTTTCTCTCTCTCTCTCTCTATCTCTCTCTGTGTGCGTGTGTATGTGTGTGTGTGTGTCTGTGATGACGTCAACCAACACCAACCAATATATATGCATTGTTGT
>NW_008705491.1:5593-6531 GCF_000326865.2 Helobdella robusta | reverse complement strand
AGCAATAAAAATAAACTAAAAAGAAACTTTTCTGAGCACTAAATGACCTCCTATATATAGAAACATCTTACCTATTAAGTGAGTGAGTGAGTGAGTGAGTGAGTGAGTGAGTGAGTGAGTGAGTGAGTGAGTGAGTGAGTGAGTGAGTGAGTGAGTAGGTGAGTGAGTGAGTGAGTGAGTGAGTGAGTAGGTGAGTGAGTGAGTGAGTGAGTGAGTGAGTGAGTGAGTGATTGAATAGATGAATGAACGATTGAACGAATGAAACAATAATAAATGAATAAACAAATAGTTTTCTTGACTGATAGAGGGATGGGCGGATAGATGGAGAGTGAGATGGATGAATGAGTTCTTGGCGAGAATGAAAATACCTCAGAAATCAATAATAGACAAATAAACAACAAATAATAAAAACAACAACAAATAATACTAATAATAACAATAAAACAAACAAATCAACAACAATAATAAATACAATTAGTTAGCATCATTTTTGTTTGTTTCAGGTTATTTGGCATGTAGGAAATTATAAACTGGTTTAATCGCTTCGGCCTGTGTAACCATTTAGCCACTTATAATTCTTTATTATAATTATAATTATAATTATAATATAATATAATATAATATAATATAATATAATATAATATAATATAATATAATATAATATAATATAATATAATATAATATAATATAATATAATATAATATAATATAATATAATATAATATAATATAATATAATATAATATAATATAATATAATATAATATAATATAATATAATATAATATAATATAATATAATATAATTATAATTATAATTATAATATAATATAATATAATATAATATAATATAATATAATATAATATAATATAATATAATATAATATAATATAATATAATATAATATAATATAATATAATATAATATAATATAATATAATATA
>NW_008705491.1:0-861 GCF_000326865.2 Helobdella robusta | reverse complement strand
TCATTCTTTTGTTTGTTTGTTCGTCCGTTCGTTCATTCTTTTGTTTGTTTGTTCGTCCGTTCGTTCGTCCATTTTTTCATTCGTTCACAATGACAACAACAAAATCATCAACAACAGCCAAACCAACAACAGATTGAAATCATAAACTAAAAATAACATTAAACAAAACAATGAAAAAATAACCAGCAGAACAAACAACTAAACAACAAAACACTTGAGAACAACAAACAAATTTTACAACAATTAATCGACACGAGCCCAAATGGAACCAACATTTCCATGGAACCACCAATTTAAGACCATCCTAAATGAAAAAGAAATATCCCATCATAAATAATGCGAATTGCTTTGCTGAAGCCAAAAATAGATCGCAAAATACAAGATTCACAATTCTTACTACTACTACTACTACTACTACTACAACTACTACTACTACTACTATTACTACTACTATTACTGCTGCTACTATGCTACTACTTCACCACTACTACTTCTACCACAACAGCTGCTTCTACTACTTCTGCACCATTAAGAGTTACAACAACAACAACAACAACCTCAACCAAAACAAACAAAAACAACATTGGTAAAAACACCAGCCAAAAGAACTGCAGCGAATAACCAACTGCCGGAATGATTTAAACTCCATGCAAAACATAAACAACCGCAGTAAACATAAAAAACATAGGTAATATACAAACTCCAAAGACAAACTCATACACACACTCACACAAACATACATGAATACATTAATATATATACAAACACACACACACAGAGACACACACAGACACATACGCACACACATATATACACACACTCAAACCTGGATACAGACACACAAACACACACACACACAAA
>NW_008705490.1:607626-608568 GCF_000326865.2 Helobdella robusta | reverse complement strand
TAAATAAAAACTAAGTCTAAACGACTTAGAGCAAAATCATAAACGACTAAAACTTGAGCTTTTCAGTCGGTATTTATAGGCTTCTTTCCATACATTCTTATCAGCGTATATTCCAAGTCATTAATTAAATAATGAAAAACTATGAATACATATTTTAAGACCTCCTTTTAACGCTGATTGGTTCGAAAGTATAAATCACGCCATAGTGCTGTTAAGTTTGTACGAAGTAAAAAATTTTTGACAATCCTTCTTTAAAACGTCTTTACTAATTGTAGTTCACTAAAAAAATCACGCCACGCTCTACAGTTCAACGCTTCAAATTTGTCAAATTCCTTAAATGCACACAGATGTTGAATAGGGTAGAACCACTATATTACAACAATTCTGAACGGCAACAGCAATTTGTGATCAATTGATAATCTCTATTCGGATTATAATTTATGAAGTTTGTTAATTGTCAGATAAATAAATAATTGTAAATAATATCACGTGCCGTGATTTTTCTGTCAGAGGTAGAAAATCTGTGACCATCCTTTTAATAAAACGTGTTCAGTTCACTATTTGTAGTTGTAACTACAATTTGTAGTTTAAACTACTACGCTTGTTCGGCTTGCCAACCAGAAAGCCATTAAACATTTAAAGTAATAATAATAAATATTGCAATCCTAAAAAATACTGTTGTACTATTATTATTATTCATACTACAGAAGCGCGTTACTAAGTTTGTTACATGTACATACATGTACTGGCCGTACATATTCGTGCACTGTTTTCTTCTGTTGCTTTTATTTATTGTTAATCAGTAATTAAAAACTGATTAATATTGTTAATTAATCAAATGCATCTATGTACGTATGTCAAGTTAATTTAGATATATAATTCACATTAATTTAGATATCTGCTAGGGTTGGGGTTGGGGTTAGGGTTAGGGTTGGGGTTAGG
>NW_008705490.1:603268-606406 GCF_000326865.2 Helobdella robusta | reverse complement strand
TATCAAGATTAAGATTCTTAATACGTCTAGTACCAACTCGTCGTCAAACAATAAAACACTAAGAAACTACAATTGAGGAATTGTTATGAATGAATGAAGATCATGCTTATATACTAAAATTAAGATTGTCAATGGAAAGTTATAAAAATGTTAAAGTTAAATGAATCGACTTTGCTGGTTGCGTTCTTTGATTGGTTGTTATAACTTTACTCGCTCTTAATTGGTTATAATCTTGCGTGTAAAGTTTTATTGGATCTGCTTCGCTGGCTGGCTTGCGAAGTTTATCCTTCTAACTTTGCTCGCTCTTATTTAGTTATAATTATGCTCTGCTCGCTCTTAATTGGTTATAATGTTGTTCGTTAGATTTCCGCAAGTTTCTCACTGGTTGTTTGTTAGGTTTCTGCGAGTTTCTAACTGGTTGTTGCAATTGTGCTTGTTATATCCTACCGAACAGGTTTCTGCCCAGGTTTCTTTGTACCTTATGGGCTACTGTTATTTCTTTCTCGTTGCAGATGATATTGTTTTTAATCATTGCCAGATGAATCTTATGGTATATGGTTATCAAAGTGGGGCAGTACGGCCTGATCAATATGTACTCTTTAGTCTTCTTCACGTTCGGTTTGCTCACCTTATGAATCTGCATTATGGGTTTTAAATTATAATAATCATTACTAACCTTTTTGAATATCTTCATATGTGGACCCGCACCCTTTACATGTTTTTTATATTGTACAAAGTACTCTGGTTGACCCTGTATGCCTCCATGAATGATCTGATGCACGTGCAGTGCTCCTCATTCCTACAGGCATTATTCAATATGTTCTGTCTCCTCATGAACGACTTGAGGAGTGGGTGTGGGTCCTTTTTTATGTTTTCCCTGTTACAATTGGCATCCTGGAATGGGAGGATATGCTTAAAAATGTCCACTGACATCTGTCTGTTCTGTTCCTTGGGGGATGGATTGATGATTATGTTCTTATGAACCAGATACCCATCTATTAGCTTTGTGTTGTTGTCAAGGGAAAAGGTGACCCTCTTCTTCAATTCATCCGTCCCCTTGAGGCAGCTGAATATGATGGTATTGTTCCCTTCCTTGGTTTTGCGGCCTAGGGAGCTGGTTGGGATGGGTCTCTTTACTGCGCCTCTGGTGGTTGGGGGTATGTAGTTTGAAGATTCCTCCTCTGGTTCCATTTCATTTTCATTTAAGTCCTGGGACTTCTGTGTTGGATGGAAGAAACTGAGTAGTGTGGTTTGTTTAGTTAATTCCTCATCCCTCACCTCCTCATCTGAGTCACCATCCGTTCTGGGTTAGGGTTAGGGTCATCATTATTAATAAATTATCTATAACTACATGAATTAATGACATATAGTGTAGTAACAAGTAAAAAAAGTACTTAAACCATTACCAATCCCACCAATACCAAGTCGCACCCCATACCTGTAGAGTGTATGATGCAAAACAAGACAAACGACACAACAAAAAACACACCGAGAAAAGTGAGAAGACAAAAGTCCCTTCCTACTTATGTAATAAATTACCTTATGCCTTAGCCTACTTATGTAACAAATTACCTTATGCCTTAGCTTACAATTAATTTAGCTAATTCTCATTTAGAAAGAAAAGAAGGAGTAAAACAGAAGAAACAATACTGCCACACAAACAATGCATGTGTGTATGTATGCAAGAGCAGCAGCCTACCACACCACGTCACAAAACCCACCGCTAGAAAAACCACAAAAAATAATTACAGCAGAACAAAACACAAATAAATTGAATGAAAACATTTAAAAATAAGCAGAAAAAAAGCAGAAAACAGCGAAACCAATATTAACGCTAACAGAATAATACTTATCTTAATTTTGTGCCGATCATCTTGACAACGCATCAATGACAAAATGCGCTCAAAAAATCTTTGAGCACATCTTCTGACGATGTTACTCCAAGCCATCAGACCGTAAATGTAAATCATGCTCTGAAAATAATTTTTCATTGCTTTATTAATAAATTAGTTATAACCACATGAATTAATCACATTAAGTGTAGTATCAAGTAAAAAAACTACTTAAATTATACCAATCTCACCAATACCAAGCCGCACCGCATACCTGTAGAGTGTATGATGCAAAACAAGACAAACGACACAACAAAAAACACACCGAGAAAAGTGAGAAGACAAAAGTCCCTTCCTACCTATGTAATAAATTACCTTATGCCATAGCCTAATTATGTAACAAATTACCTTATGCCTTAGTCTACCTATGAAATAAATTACCTTATGCCTTAGCCTACCTATGTAATAAATTATCATATGTCTCAGCCTACCTATGTACAATTAATTTAGCTAATTCTTATGTAGAAAAAAAAGAAGGAGTAAAACAGAAGAAGCAATACTGCCACGCAAACAATGTATGTGTGTATGTATGCACGAGCAGTCGCCAAGAGCTTTCTACCACACCACGTCACAAAACCCATCGCTAGAAAAACCACAAATGATAATTACAGCAGAAAAAAAGAAAACAGCGAAACCAATATTAAGGCTAACAGAAGAATACTTATCTTAATTTTGTGCCGATCATCTTCCAACATGTCAACATGTCAGACTATTCACTACAGGACAACATGACCTCCAAAGAAAGAACATTCGTCTTAATCTTCCGACGATCCCCCACCAAGCCATTACACCATTAACTGTCGAACGACATGCTCTGAAAATAATTTTTAATAGCTTTATTAATAAATTATTTATAACAACTTCAAATAATAACATTAAGAGTAGTAAGGTAAAACAACACAAAAAGTAAAAAAAAGACTTGAACCAGTACCAATTTCACTAACGAAACGAAACCAAACCAACTAATGAGAAAACAAAAGTCCCTACCTACATAAATTATCTTACGCCTTAGCCTACCTATGTAATAAATTACCTTATGCCTCAGCCTACCTCACGTAGAAAGAAACAGAAAAAAAACAGAAGAAAAAATACTGCAATACAAACAAACATTGTATGCGTGTACGTACTCACGAGCAGCCGCCAAGAGCTTTCTACAACACCCCGTCACAGAACTTCCCGCTAGAAAAACCACCGAAAATTAACTACAACAGAACAAAAATACAAATAAAACAATCAAAAATATTAA
>NW_008705490.1:600994-603218 GCF_000326865.2 Helobdella robusta | reverse complement strand
TACCTTATGCCTTAGACTACCTATGTAATAAATTATCATATGTCTCAGCCTACCTATGTACAATTAATTTAGCTAATTCTTATGTAGAAAGAAAAAAAGGAGTAAAACAGAAGAGACAATACTGCCACACAAACAATTTATGTGTGTATGTATGCACGAGCAGTCAACAAGAGCTTTCTACCACAACACGTCACAAAACCTATCGCTAGAAAAACCACAAAAAAAAATTACAACTGAACAAAAATACAAATAGAATACCTAAAAATAATTTAAGATAAGCAGAATAGAAGCAGAAAAGAAAAAAACAACGAAACCAATATTAACGCTAATAAAAGAATACTTATCTTAGATTTATACCGATCATCTTCAATACCGTCAAAATATTCACTGCAGGACAAAATGCGCTCAAAAAAAAACTCGTCTTAGCAATCTACCGACGATCACCCTCCAAGCCATCAGACCATTGACTGTAGGATAACATGCTCTGAAAATAATTTTTAATTGCTCTATTAATAAATTCTTAATAAAAACTTCAAGCAGAAAAAAGAAAACAGCGAAACCAATATAAACGCTAATAAAAGAATACTTACCTTAATTTTGTGCCGATCATCTTCCAAATCGTCAGACTATTCACTGCAGGAAAATATGCGCACAAAAGAACACTTTTCTTAACAATCTTTAACGATTTATTTAAAACTTATCAAACGCAACTTAATACAGCGACCGAATGTTCCTTCATTAATTTTAATTATTATAAAAAAAATTAAATTAATATTAAAATTAAATAAAAACTAAGTCTACACGACTTAGAACAAAATCATAAACGACTAAAACTTGAGCTTTTCAGTCGGTATTTATAGGCTTCTTTCCATACATTCTTATCAGCGTATATTCCAAGTCATTAATTAAATAATGAAAAACTATGAATACATATTTTAAGACCTCCTTTTAACGCTGATTGGTTCGAAAGTATAAATCACGCCATAGTGCTGTTAAGTTTGTACGAAGTAAAAAATTAGGAAGTAAAAATTTTTTGACAATCCTTCTTTAAAACGTGTTTACTAATTGTAGTTCACTAAAAAAATCACGCCACGCTCTACAGTTCAACGCTTCAAATTTGTCAAATTCTTCAAATTCCTTAAATGCACACAGATGTTGAATAGGGTAGAACCACTATATTACAACAATTCTGAACGGCAACAGCAATTTGTGATCAATTGATTATCTCTATTCGGATTATAATTTATGAAGTTTGTTAATTGTCAGATAAATAAATAATTGTAAATAATATCACGTGCCGTGATTTTTCTGTCAGAGGTAGAAAATCTGTGACCATCCTTGTTCAGTTCACTATTTGTAGTTGAAACTACAATCTGTAGTTTCAACTACGCAATTGTACACGTTCGGCTTGCCAACCAGAAAGCCATTAAACATTTAAAGTAATAATAATAAATATTGCAATCCTAAAAAATACTGTTGTACTATTATTATTATTCATACTACAGAAGCGCGTTACTAACAGTTTGTTACATGTACATACATGTACTGGCCGTACATATTCGTGCACTGTTTTCTTCTGTTGCTTTTATTTATTGTTAATCAGTAATTAAAAACTGATTAATATTGTTAATTAATCAAATATTCATATGCATCTATGTACGTATGTCAAATTAATTTAGATATATAATTCACATTAATTTAGATATCTGCTAGTACGAGCGTTTTGCTATTAACTTTATTTTAAGGTGAATCTCGGACCGTCTCGTTTAGAAGCTCCCGGGAAAAAGTAAAGAAGATCGAGAGAGAAGCAAAGAAACAAAAATTAACATAGACTAAGTAACATTGAAAATTGCAATAATCTTTAATAATAATTAATATATAAGATAGTCAATAAATAAATGATCGATCCCTACATATCTAATTGAATGTAAAATTACAAATATTAAGTAGCAACATAAACATGTCAATTCCAGTGAATGATATAAAGGAGTGTGTGCGCGTCTGTAATTGTTGAAATTTATACGTTCGAATAACAAATTTTTCAAACTATATCATTTCAATAAAATAAATCAGAAGTAGCAGCAGTAGTAATGGTAGCAGTTATGATACAGGTAGCAGTAATATCAGCAGAAGCAGTAGTAGTAGCAATTTTTCAGTATTGCAGTAATACATACCTAAGATGTATGTTAATACTGGTTGGCATACATGTGCACGTTTTGTCAAA
>NW_008705490.1:597500-600599 GCF_000326865.2 Helobdella robusta | reverse complement strand
ATTCTATATTTTAAAGGTAGCCAGTGCAAGAGAACAAGATATGGAGATATATGAGAAAAGAAAGGGGCACGAGCAACTAGACGAGCAGCAGAGTTAAAAGCTTTACTTAAAGGATAGAGTATAGAATCACTGAAAGCAGACACTTATTTTGTCAGAATCGTCATCTTTTCATTTGAAGACGAGCGTGAACATATAAGATGAATATGAACACAAATATAAACTAAAACATGAAAATAATTTTTAATTGCCTCAATAATAAATTATTTATAACAACTTGAAATAATCACATTAACAACAAAACAATACATTAACTTTCATAAGGTAACGAACGATTTCTTGTGACTATAAAATATAATGTGTGTTGTTAAATCAAATAAATCGTAAAAATGTATGACTATGTGAAAGTTAAAATACGTAGTGCAAATTTTCAGCTTCAACACCTGTAAACAAATTATTTTGACTATTGTAAAAAATTGTTTTCAAATGATTCCTAAAAAATAAATTTTACCAAATATTAGCCGACATCAAACAAAAATTAATTCTATAAAACAGAATCAAACAGAAATTAAGAAATGAACAAATGAACAGGATAGTATCAAAAAATTAATTAAGATACTTTAAAAATTTTGAAAAATTCTCAATTTGATTCCATTGATTGCGATATCGATGATGATGATTGTGACCTGACTAATTAAAAAACATCAAAGAAAACTATTAAAATATAATGGGCCATGCGTTACAAAATCGTTTGAGGAAATGACTTAATGCTAACAGCAGATATTTAACTGTAAATTAGTGAATTCACCTGTATTCAATTTATATCAGATCAAACATTACCAAATAACATACGCAAACAAAACTAAATAAAGAAACAGAAAATAGATATTTGTAGTTATTATATATATCTTTCGTAATTTTCTGAAACAATTTTCTTCTCAGCAACATCTCAAACTTTTCAATAACTATCTTTCGAACTCTTCAGAAACCAATTTCTCTTCAAAAAAAAATATCTCAACTATTATTCAAACTCTTCAGAAACAATTTTCTCTTCAACAATATCTTAAACTCTTCATAAACTAAAACTATCTTTTAAATTCTTCAGAAATAATTACAAACTCTTCGACACGTTGATATTTCAAATACTTTAGAGAATATGGCAAACTCAGCAACTACCTTTAAAACTCTTAAAAAACAATTTTCTCATCATCAATATCTTAAACTTTTCAGCAACTATCTTTGATATCATTATAATGTAATACAGGTAAGATTTTCAAAAAATGGTAAATTACAGATTAAATTCATTTTTAAAATAGATAAATCAGTTTCAAACAAAAAAACTGGAAGTACGAAAGGACGATCAGACATTGACAAAGTTGAATGTTAAGAGACTTACATAAGAACGCTAGAAATTCTGATATCTAAAAATAAGATATAATTCTGATAACAAAATATTAAAAAACATTATAATTTCAAGAAAAAATTGCTAAACCTTAAGAAATATCAAACTATTAAGAACAATGTCATATTTGATAACTATGTTTCAAACTCACCAAAACAAAACTACAACTTCTTTTCCGAAACAATGGCACATTCTTCAGCAACTATCTTTTAAACACTTCACTCACCTTATGAAACTCCATAAGACTCTATTAAAGCTTAAATTTAAAACATATCAAACGCAACTTAATACCGCAACCGAATGTTTCTATATTGAATTTAACTATTAAATTATTATAATAAATTAAATTAATATTAAATTAAAAACTAAATGTAAACTAAACTTAAAACAAAATCATAAACGACTAAAACTAGAGCTTTTCAGTCTGTATTTATAGGCTTCTTTCAATACATTCTCATCAGCGTATATGCTAAGTCATTAATTAAATAATGAAAAACTATGAATACATATTTTAAGACGTCCTTTTAACGCTGATTGGTTTGAAACGAAAAATCACGCCATAATGTCGTTAGTTTGTAGGAAGTATACAATTTTTGACAATCCCTTCTTTAAAACGTGTTTACAAATTGTAGTTCACTAAAAAATCAAGCCACGCTCTACAGTTCAACGCTTTAAATTTGTCAAACTCTTTATATGGACACAGAGGCTCAATTTCGACACGTTAATATTCCAAATACTTTAGAGACTATGGCAAACTCAGCAACTATCTTTCGAAATTTTCAGAAACAATTTTCTTCTCAGCAACATCTCAAACTTTTCAATAATTCTCTTTCAAACTCTTCAGAAACAATTTTCTTTTCATCAATATCTTTAACTTTTCAGCAACTATCTTTCGAAATTTTCAGAAACAATTTTCTTCTCAGCAACATCTCAAACTTTTTACAGATTAAATTCATTTTTAAAATAGATAAATCAGTTTCAATCAAAAAAACTGGAAGTACGAAAGGACGATCAGCCATTGACAAAGTTGAATGTTAAGAGACTTACATAAGAACGCTAGAAATTCTGATATCTAAAAATAAGATATAATTCTGGTAACAAAATATTAAAAAACATTATAATTTTAAGTAAAAAATGATAAACCTTATAAAACTCTTCAAAAGTCGATAAAACACTTTAAAACATTGTATAAGTTTATAAAACACTGTAAAATTGAGTTTTACAGCTGTAAAACTCATTTTACAGTGTTTTACCCTAACCCTTAGGGGCATTTCAGGGTTTATAGAAATGTACATTTTATAGAATTTCATAGAGTTATACAGAGTTCTATAGGATTTATCGAGTTTGTTAGAGCGAGTTTGTTCGTCAGCAACTGTAAATATCAAACTTTTGAGAAACAATGTCATATTCGACAACTATATTTCAAGCAGAGTGAGTTCTACAGAGTTGTATTGAGTATTATAAATTTTTATAAAGTTTAATATTTTTCAAACTTTCCAGAAACAATTTTATCTTCAACATTATACAAAACACTTCAGAAATTAAACTATTATAATAAATTAAATTAATATTAAATTAAAAACTAAATTTAAACTAAACTTAAAACAAAATGATAAACGAATAAAACTAGAGCTTTTCAGTCTGTATTTATAGGCTTCTTTCCATACACTCTCATCAGCGTATATGCCAAGTCATTAATA
>NW_008705490.1:595134-596455 GCF_000326865.2 Helobdella robusta | reverse complement strand
AAAAAACTGTAAAACATTATATAAGTTTATAAATCACTGTAAAATTGAGTTTTACAGCTATAGTTTTACCTAACCATAACCCTAACCCTAAAACTAGAGCTTTTCAGTCTGTATTTATAGGCTTCTTTCCATACACTCTCATCAGCGTATATGCCAAGTCATTAATTAAATAATGAAAAACTATGAACACTTATTTTAAGACCTCCTTTTACCGCTGATTGGTTTGAAACGAAAAATCACGCCATAATTTCGTTAGTTTGTAAGAAGTATACAATTTTTGACAATACTTCTTTAAAACGTGTTTACAAATTGTAGTTCACTAAAAAATCACGCCACGCTCTACAGTTCAACGCTTTAAATTTGTCAATTTTTTTAAATGGACACAGAGGATGAATTTCGACACATTGATATTCCAAATACTTTAGAGACTATGGTAAACTCAGCAACTATCTTTCGAAATTTTCAGAAACAATTTTCTTCTCAGCAACATCTCAAACTTTTTACAGATTAAATTCATTTTTAAAAAAGATAAATCAGTTTCAAACAAAAAACTGGAAGTACGAAAGTATGATCAGCCATTGACAAAGTTGAATGTTAAGAGACTTACATAAGAACGCTAGAAATTCTGATATCTAAAAATAAAATATAATTCTGGTAACAAAATATTAAAAAACATTATAATTTCAAGTAAAAACTGCTAAACCTTATAAAACTCTTCAAAACTCGATAAAACACTTTAAAACATTGTATAAGTTTATAAAACACTGTAAAATTGAGTTTTACAGCTTCACAGTGCTTTACCCTAACCCTTAGGGGCTTTACAGGGTTCATAGAAACGTACATTTTATAGAATTTCATAGAGTTATACAGAGTTCTATAGGATTTATCGAGTTTGTTAGAGCGAGTTTGTTCGTCAGCAACTGTAAATATCAAACTCTTGAGAAACATTGTCATAATCGACAACTATATTTCAAGCAGAGTTCTACAGAGTTGTATTGAGTATTATAAATTTTTATAGAGTTTAATAGTTTTCAAACTTTCCAGAAACATTTTTATCTTCAACATTATACAAAACACTTCAGAAATTAAACTATTAAAATAAATTAAATTAATATTAAATTAAAAACTAAATTTAAACTAAACTTAAAACAAAATCATAAACGACTAAAACTAGAGCTTTTCAGTCTGTATTTATAGGCTTCTTTCCATACATTCTCATCAGCGTATATGCCAAGTCATTAATTAAATAATGAAAAACTATGAACACATATTTTAAGACCTCCTTTTAACGCTGATTGGTTGAAACGAAAAATCACGCCAT
>NW_008705490.1:494017-516192 GCF_000326865.2 Helobdella robusta | reverse complement strand
AAAGAGAGAATAGAGTCCCTAACTTACCTATGTTCACTAAATTAACTCACCTACCTATGTTCAATTACCTCAACTTACGAATTAATCCTACCTATTTGTACAATTACGAAGAAAAAAGTAAGGAAAAGAGAATCAAATATCAAGCAAACAAAACAACAAATACATGTATGTATGTATGTGTGTGTGTTTGTGTGGGTTTATGTATGACCGCGCAATAATAACAACAATTAAATAAACGAATAAATCTAGAAATAATAAGTAACGAATAAAATAAACGAATAAATCTAGAAATAATAAGTAACGAACACATCTAGAAATAATAAATAACTTAAATAAAATAAAGAAATAAAAAAAGGGACCAGGCGCTAAGGGAATGCCCTAAAGCGCCCGGTCGGATTTCAACGCATTTTCGGCTCCTATTTATACCAGCTCCATTCATATATTCTTATCATTTCAATCATTGACATCATTAAAAAACTTTATTTAATGTATAGGAAACATTATTATATGTGTTTAACAACAGTATATTAACTAAACTAAAATGAATTCAACGACCGCCTACGAACTTCCTGATGGGAAGATTCGAGTGTGTGTATACGTTTAGCTAGTTGAATTCAAATTTAATCGAGATCACTCCTTTAAAAATGAAAAAATGTATTTCTTTTACTTCATTTCCTATATATTATACTTACAATCAATTCAATCATTAATATCTGTGAAAAGTTTATTGTTTCAATGTTATTGATTTTTGATTTCATGTAATGCACTAATATACATTCTTGACAACAAAGCTACTCAAACTTCGAAACATTCTGATTGGTTGACTGGTTGGAACTGCTTTATTTTTTTAGGTAAACATATAATCTTGATAATTATTTGTATACATAAATTCTAAATTCTTTATATATATTTTTTATATAACTTCATTATAAAACCAACAGAAATCAATGTTACATGTGTATGTACTACTACATGTATGTACGCGCGCGGTTCAAATCAAATTATTCCGAGAGAATTCAAAATAATTTGACTCTACACACCGTACTTCACTTTAATTGTAAAATTTAAATGTATAAATATATATATATAATAACTACACATATCTATCTATTTATAGGAATCGAATACAATGTTTATTCCGGCTAATTCACTAACGTACTGTGAAACTACTTTTAAAATGACGTCATTTCCCCAAACGGTTTCGTTCCGAATTACCAATCCCGTTTCACTTATCTTTCAATAAATCTTACAAACAAAGTGATTTAATAAAATTTAAAAAACTTCCTTCCATATGTTGGTTGATCGTACGATCATCATGTACGTGGTTATGTAGCTTATGTATGTGTGTATGTGCGCGTGCGTGTGCGTGCAAGTATAAGTAATGTAAGTAGGTGTAATTATACGAGCTCGTTGAATAAGTATTATTACTGCATGGCTACTGACCTTTTTGTCTATTGCTAATATTAATTTCGTTACTATATCAGCGTCACATTAAAAAATCGTGCTATACTGTGTATTCGGTGATACACAGGTAATGATAACAATTCAGTCGAATCATGATACTATATATCGAAAACATCAAGATTTCGAGCGGTCCGGCCAATATTAGTGCCGACCGTTTTTTGTTGACCTTCTCGTAGAGGGTTCGATCGCGAGCCGAGCCGAGCAAGCGCAATTATAGCTTGAAAGTCACTCGAATTCAAGTTGAAATTTGTCGAAATTAATTGAAACGAGTCGAAATGTGAATTATTTTGGAACGTTCATTATTAGACTGTTGATTGATTGAATGACAGCATTGACGATGTGAGAACAATTTTAACTGCGTGATAGACATTGAAAACGTTCTATTGTTAGGTATTCAGCATATTCGACAAACATCAAATTTTTTCCAAATATTATGTCTAGATTTAAATAACTATTAAAACAAATGAATGATTAAATCAACAAACAAACGAACGAACGGAGAAACAAACAAAAAATGTCACCAAAAAATTAACAAATACACACAAACACATACACATATACAAACAAAATTTTTTCTTAAATGGTAGAGTAAGAAAGGAGCGGTTTCAAGTACCCCAGCTTGGACACGCACACACACACACACACACACCACACACGCGCACACACACAGCATACCAACCAAACAGTCAACCAAACTACCAACGAAACAACCAACCAACCAACCGAAACAACCGATCTATCAACCAAACAGCCAAAGTATCAACCTTTCAACCAACCTACCAACCAGCCAGCCAAAAAACCGAACATACATACAAACAGACGTACAAAAAAAATAAATACGCATATGCACGTGTTTTTGAGTGAGTAAGTGTATAGCCTGCCTGATATGAAATGGAACAAATGAATAAAGTTTTAATTTAATTTAAATCGGATAAAAATGTAATTAAATAATAAACAAACAGGCAAACAAACAAACAATGAAACAAACTAACTAACAAATCGGCAAATAATACAAACAAACAAGCTGACAGATAAAAACAGACTAACAAGAAAAAAAAATAAGTATTTGTGTGTGTGTGTGTTTGTGTCTGTGTGTGTCTGTGTCTGTGTGTGATGTACACACAGGAAATGATGAAATGAAAGAAATAAAATAAACCAAAATTTTATTTAAAACCATCCGGTTAAAAATATATTTAAATAATTAACTCCAACACTAAGCTTATCAAACTGTGTGAATGACTGCGAACGAACGAACGAACGAACGAATGAACGAACGAACGAACGAACGAACGAACGAACGAATGAATGAATGAATGAATGAATGAATGAACGAACGAATGAATGAATAAATGAATGAATTTATAAATATATAAAGACATATACACAAACATTTACATGTACATATATAAATTTCAAAATTGTTCAAGTAAGTAAGGAGCGGTGGCAAGTAAATTTGGAATTCATAACGACAAACATGTACATACACAGGCATAAAAATATCAAAATTAATTTTTTAAATAATAAATCTATTTAATAATTAAATAAAAATATTATTAATTGCGTGTGTACGTGTACGTTATCCGGTTTTCAAACCAAACGAGCCAATCAGGAAGTTAGGGTGGCGTTCCTTAATTTCTTAATAGTAGAGATAGCATATATATCGTTGAATTCATTCTAGTATAGTTAATATATTGTCGTTAAACACTTATAATAATGTTTCATATACATTAAATCAAGATTTTCAATGATGTCAATGATTGAAATGATAAGAATATATGAATAGAACTGGTATAAATAGGAGCCGAAAATGCGTTGAAATCCGACCGGGCGCTTTAGGGCATTCCCTTAGCGCCTGGTCCCTTTTTTTATTTCTTTATTTTATTTAAGTTATTTATTATTTCTAGATGTGTTCGTTACTTATTATTTCTAGATTTATTCGTTTATTTTATTCGTTACTTATTATTTCTAGATTTATTCGTTCATTTTATTCGTTACATTTTATTTCTAGATTTGTTCGCTTATTTTATTGTTATTATTATTGCGGGGTCATACATACACACACACAAACACACACACATACATACCCACATACATACATACATTCGTTGTTTTGTTTGCTTGATGTTTTATCCTCTTTTCCTTACTTTTTTCTTCGTAATTGTACAAATAGGTAGGATTAATTCGTAAGTTGAGCTAATTTAACATAGGTAGGTGAGTTAATTTAGTAAACATAGGTAAGCTAGGGACTCTATTCTCTCTTTCTTACGTTCTAGTTTATTTGTAATAAATTGTTTTGTATTCTTTTTGTTCAACACAACAACAATCAAACACAACAATCAACACAATATTATTTTCATTATATTTTAGTTAAGTTTATTATTTCTCGACCATTCGTTACTTATTATTACTAGATTTGTTCGTTTATTTTATTGTTATTATTATTGCGCGGTCATACAGACACTTACATACACATATACATACATACGTACACATATACATACATACATACATACATACATACACACACACATACATATATACACACACACATACATATATACACACACACATACATAAATACACACACACATACATAAATACATACATTCGTTGTTTTGTTTGCTTGATGTTTAATCATCTTTTCTTTACCTTTTTTTTATCGTAATTGTACAAATAGGTAGGATTAATTCGTAAGTTGAGCTAATTGAACATAGGTAGGTGAGTTAATTTAGTGAACATAGGTAAGTTAGGCAATCTATTCTTTCTTTCTTACGTTCTAATATATTTGTATTGTATTGTTTTGTATTGTTTTGTATTGTTTTTTGTTCAACACAACACCAACAACAACAATCAAACACAACAATCAAACACATCAATCAATACAATATTATTTTCGTTATATTTTAGTTAAGTTTATTTAAGTTTATTATTTCTAGACTATTCGTTACTTATTATTACTAGATTTATTCATTTGTTTTATTCGTTACTTATTACTAGATTTGCTCGCTTATTTTATTCGTTACTTATTATTTCTAGATTTGTTCGTTTTATCATTGCGCGGTCATACACACCACACACACACACACACACACACACACACACACATACACACAAACACACACACACATACACACACACACATACACACACACACACATACATTCACACATACATTCACACATACATACATACATACATTCGTTTTGTTTGCTTGATGTTTTATCCTCTCTACTTTACCTTTTTCTTTGTAATTGTACAGATAGGTAGGATTAATTTGTAAGTTGAGCTAATTGAACATAGGTGAGTTAATTTAGTGAACATAGGTAGGTTAGGGATTCTATTCTTTCTTTCTTACGTTTTAGTTTATTTGTAATGAATTTCGTTCAACACAACATCAACAACAGCAATCAAACACAACAATCAATACAATATTATTTTCGTTATATTTTAGTTAAGTGATTTATTATTACTAAACGTTCGTTACTTATTATTTCTAGACTGTCGTTTTATTATTTACCCCCTCATGAACGGCTGCCTTGACGTGGCGAGGGGGCTTCTCACTAAATGCCGTTCAAGTTAGGACTTGTTCTTGTTCGCTTGATTGCTTGTTCTTATTCGCTTGTTTGTTTTTAGGATAATTTTTAGGACAATTTTAAAACAAAAAAGAATCGCTTACGTTTTTGATAAATTAACTTGCGAGTTCTGAATTAAGAATACATTCATCTTCACTTGTGGAATCGCCAGCCGATCTAAAGTTGTCACCAATTTACTAACATTCCTTATTTTCTACAATAACAATTTGGTAGGTTGATTGGACAAATTAATCTTTCTAGTTGTTACAATCTCAAGCAATTTAAGTTGGAAAGAGCACACAATTAGCATATCAAACAAAATATCTAAAAATCTAGGAATAATCTTTAGACTAAAATCTCTTTTACCGAAATGTTTATTACTTATTTTATATTTTCTTATTTATCCTTGTTTCACTTATTGTATCGTAGTTTGAGGTCGTTACATTAAGTCTCATATTATCTTAGATGGATGTTTATACTTCTTTATTCGTATTTATTATGATCTGAAAAAATATTATTGTTTATTTATCGATTATTTATCGTTGTCTAATTTGTTGTCTATTCCTAAACTGTACGTTTTCAGATTATTATTGTTTAATGTTATAGTTAAGAAGAAATTTGTTATGTTTAATTCATATTTGATTAAATCTTCCTAATATTGTAAAAGAACAACTCGGCACACTCCATTATACAACTGTATTGTCCCTCGTACTGTTTTAATTTCATCTTCAGTTTTTTGGTTTAAAACTGCAGTCAAAACTAGCGTGTTTAGTATTACAAGTATCTAACTATGAGCTATTTAAAAAATCGATTTTTGACTTAATTAGGAGCAAATTTTTTTTACATGATATGATTTATTTAAGTTTGAGTTATGCTATAAGGATAAACTTCTATTATGAATTCAATTGTTTTGTTTAACTTGATAAATTTTGATGACCAATTTTGTTCTGAGTAATGTCTGCTCATTTTTGATTTAATTTAAATTGTTTTCATTGGCTAGCTATACGATTTTATTTCCATTTATGTTGTTATTTTCCTGTAGGTATATGTTTTGAATTGAATATATATATATAATGATTTTTTGATATTGGAATGATATTGGAATTCATATCATAATTAAATAAAAAGCAAATAATTTTCAAATTTACCATTTATACTATGATAATAATAATAATAATTACAATAATAATTAAACAATTTAATAGTTATAAGAACTTCATTTAATTGTCCAGGGTAATCACTAATTGGACTATGGTATAGAGATTTGAAAGTAAGTCAGAAAAACTCCGCTAACCCCGCTAACTCCGATTTTATGGAGAGCCTCATTTTATGGAAGAAAATATTAATGCTGTTACTGCTATTTCCACTGCTGCACTTCTAATACCACATACAGTCTGAGGCAATCTTAATGATTGCTTTTAGAGGTTATGCTGTCTGTAACGTTTGAAGAGTGAATGATCACGATAAACTGTTGCCTTTTAAAATGCTTTTTTTAATGCGTTATTTATAATTATTTGAATCTATTTTAAATTTGAAAATAAATATGAAATACATTTAAGGTTTAAAACAGCGATTTAACGTCTATATGGGGCGTTTCTTCTTTATTATACATACTCACATCAGTTTCGCAAGATTTTCGGTTCATAAAAATGACAAGATATTCAGCCTCAAAATGTCCAAAAACTGACTCTGACTTCCCCGTTTGTTTATCACGTTTCAAGTTAATATATATAAAAAATGTAGGGAGTTCTAGGGATTGTGCTAATTCTAACCCGATTAAATTAATTTTACTGGAATAAAGAATAAATTTCAATTTTAAATTTTTTTTACGATTATATCACGCGTTATTACTTTCTGTTACCAAAATGAATGGTTAGGAAGCTGTTTTTCATAAATATGTAACATATAAACACCTTTTATTTTTTAGGCAATATAGAATTTTTTCCCGAACAAATTCTATATGACAAAATTTGTATATAATAAATTTTCTCTGGAACCATCTAATAACTAATTCGTTGTTATACGGAGGTCCTACCGTATTTTAAAAAAATTGATTTGAAAATCCAAGTTGAAAGTTTTTCATGAGATAACATTTCGTTTAAAGTAGTTTTTCTTTTACTTGTGAATTCACGTCATTTTGTGTGTGTATGTGCCTGTTTGTTTTTGTATGTGTGTTTTTGTGGATATATGTGTGTGTGTGTGATCATTTTAACAACTCAATGTATGCTGCTATTTTATTATGAAAGCATGCACACAAGCTAATTAAAAATGCATGTTGTTGTGTTAGCAGTATGAACATATTATAATGTTTGCGTTTTGATGTGTGTGTGTTTGTGTCTATGTGATGTATAATATACATATATAATTAAATATGTGTATATATAATACGCTGGATGCAATAGTGCAAGCAAATAAATGACTACGTGATTGAGTGATATTTTTATTGTGTATTGTATACAAACAGCAAATTCTTAACTAAATCAATTATAAAATGGTGAATATTGGTTAGCATTAATAATATAATTGTTCTTTTATTTTGGTTTGGCAGCTGTCAACTTCAGATCACATGGTTATAAATGTACACTTGCTTACAACTAATATAAAAAATGATATTTGTAGAGATGAGATTAATATTAATTACATCTTTATCTCCATTGGTATTGCTACACACACATCTCATTTTATATAGTTGTTCATTTATTCATTCATTTGTCCAAACCTTTTACATCAAAATAAGTACTTTTTTGAATGTTGTATCACTTGAGTTTTCTCTCCTCTTCACCTCATTTAATCTAATAGTAGTCTATCACTATATATTATTATTTTATACAACATTCATTCCAGTGTTGCAGATTAATGCGGAAGTAGTTAATTGAAGATGAATAGGAAACAATATCACGAAACGTTTACAAGTTCAGTTCAAAAGTTCAACAGCATTGAAGAATGGCTAGCTGGTTTGCAACTTCAATCTTATGAACACTTATTCTCTAAATATCATGGACTTGAGGTACTTTGCAGATCTCTGCTATTATTTTTATTATTGTTGTTATTGCATTAAAAGATTGATTGAAACAATTGAATGAACACAACACAGGACTTAGTGAGGTTATCTGAATCAGATTTGAAAAAGTTGGGTGTGAAAACTTCGACAGATCGAGCGAGGATGATGTCCAGTTTAGCTGTTATAAGAGGGAAGAGGAGTAGAAGTATGTTCGTTTGTCTGTGTTAGTCTGTGTATGTGTCTATGTATTTGTGTGTGTGTGCGTTTTTCAATTTTTCAACTTGTGTTAAACTTTCATATTTGTATCTTTAATTAAATGTTGATGTTTTATTATGAACCTTGTTATTCACATATTCGTACATTCATCTGTTCATACATTCATCCATTCATACATTTATTCATTTTTATATTCATTAATTCGTTCATTCAATCATTCATATATTGATATTTATTCAAAATTGATTCATTCAGTGACTTTTTTAAATTTTTGCACCATATCATCAGGTTTCAGGAAAAAGAACCTTGAAAAAAATATTCAGTGAGTTTTGTTTCTTTGATTTTCTTTAAAAATCTGTATATATTATTATATATTTAATAATTAATTTTCTGCTAAGATAGGTTGCCTAATTTCACCCCCTTCTTTAAATCCTTGCTATAATTATGCAAAAAATTATTTAAAAAGACTGGATAAGTTGAAGGCAGAGTCGACCATCCCACAGAACATCTTCCACTTGATGTTCCATTCAAACAAGCTCCTGACGTGTCCTCTGGGGCTTAACCCTGTCCTGAATTCGCCACTGTTGATGGAGATGGGAGCAAGCCCCTGGTACCACGGCCTGATAACGAGGTCCCAGGCAGAACAGAGGTTAGAAAAGTCTGGAGATTTTCTGGTTAGGAACTCGCCTGCTGCTCCAGGTGAAATTATTTTGACTTTCAAGATGAACTCTGACCTCATCAAGCATCTTGCTGTGCAGTCATTTCTTAAGCACAAGTGTTAGCTTATTATCTTTTAATACTTTTGAAATAGTTGTTTGGTAGTTTATTTTGTTTGGAAATATATTTGCATAGTTTGGTCATAAAATTAATTGATAACAGTATAGACTACATGCTGATTTATTCACTTGTTATTCAGTCAGGCATTTCAAATTTGAAGATGAGTCATTCTTGTCAGTGACGTCATTGATTGAACATCACGTGGTCAACAAAAAACCAATCATATCCAGCGACTCCAGGTCCATTATCACCAATCCAATAAAATCACCAAACTTCTCACACAAAAACGATCAGGATGATGATGATGATGATAATGACGATGACAGACATGTTTGCAAATCCTTCAACAAAAGCTACATGGAGCAGATGAATTTGGACAAAGGTAAATGGACGGGCAGCCAGCCATTGTTATCAGTGGCCATCCCATCTAGCACAAGCAAGCCTAGGAACTCCAACATCGATAGGTGTCCAAGCATGCCACATGTTTCTAACAAAATCATATTTTCAATAAAATCGTTTGACACTGCTGCTGCTGATGGCGATGATGATGATGATAACAACACATCTGCTAATTATAGCGATAGTTGTAACAGAGTTGATTACATAAATAAAACAAATTCTACTACTAACAAAAGTATGTTAGATTCAAGTTTTACGGCACTTGCTAAACAATCAAAAATTGCTGACATTAATAATAACATTAGTGGTAATAACGTTACTATTAACGACATTAATAACAACAACCAAAATATTAGAACAATCCCTTCAGCTGCCAAACCTGAATCCTATTTAAATGCACAACAGTCGTCACCAAAAAGCACGAACATCAACCACATTTCACCCCCTTCCTACAAATTATCACATTCTTCTTCACATGAATCATCATCATCTTTATTACCCAACTCTAAAAAATCATCAACATCTTCGTCGTCGTCATCGGCTCCTCCGAAGCCAAGTAGAATTGCAACATTGAAGATGCAAGCTAGCAGTGGAACGGTCCGACCTGTTATTAAGATCCGAAATACAACCCTTTATGAAGGAATCGATGATGATATTGAAAATACTAATAGCAATGCAATTGGTGGAAATGGAAAGAATAGAATTAGTTCAAGGGATCCGACAACCATCTGCACTGGTGACATCTTCAGCCCATTGTCGTCGTCATATTTTAAAAACATTGAAGAGTACAAAAGTGACTTGATCACACCTTGCATCAAACCACTTGATCAGAAAGCGACATCCAAAATTAGGCAGTTGCTGCTGCAAAATAACCCCAATCTCATTTCAAAGTATGTTTTTTGCCTTTTCTCTTTCTCTCTCGTGTTATTTCTATTTCGTTGTTGTTTTTATTCTTGTTATTATCAATCAAAACAACCAGACATATAACGTTCGTTGACATTGAGTTAACAAGGCTGAATCAGTTTGTGGATACTAGCTTGGGTTCATTGTCCGGCCTTGAACTTACAACTCTTTTTCAAGGTCAACAATTGAGGCAGGATATTATTGAAAGGTTGTTTATTCATTCAGTTAATCC
Organism: Helobdella robusta; assembly: GCF_000326865.2. NCBI lineage: Eukaryota > Metazoa > Annelida > Clitellata > Rhynchobdellida > Glossiphoniidae > Helobdella > Helobdella robusta. The sequence goes on along the minus strand of NW_008705490.1, from coordinate 505,628 downwards.
ATCAGCCACTTGACCAATTAAAACCACCATCATTCACAAATAAAAATCACTCAACATCCTTGCAGACATTACAGTATGAAATTGTTTGTTGGGGCCACAATTTTGTTCAGTCCATCGTTGGAGGAGAGATGTGACATTCTCGCACACTGGCTCAACGTCGCTTTCGAGTTGAAGGTCAACGCAGGGAACATCTTTTCATTCTTCAGTGTCATGGAGGCTGTCTGTTCGTTTCAGGTTTGTTTAGTTTCTGACCAGAGTAGTTATGAAGTTTCATCTTTTATCATTGTTCATTCGCTTCTTGCTGTTTATATGCACAGATGTTTTGTTTTGTTTTGTTAAGTTTGTTCTATAATACAGTGAATTTGTCCGCAGGTGGTCCGGCAAAAAAATGTGTGGAAGTTGCTGAAGATGCTGCATCCGTCTACGTTTGAGGTTGGCCATCCACTGCTGCTGTTGTCATAATAATCCAAAAACTAAAATCACATCACCACACCACGGCACAAAATCATAACGGCACAGTAACAGAACTGAACACAATACAACACGAAACAGATTTTTGAAGGCAAACTGCTAGCAAACTATAAGAGCTTTCTTGACGGAAGTGCTGTCATCTTGCCTTACCAGAGAGACACCATACTACCACATTTACTGCCTCTGGTTGAGATTCTTGAGAAATATGCGTATGAAGGAGATGATGTGGCTACTTGTGATGCTGTTTGTTTTGTTTCTGTTTTTTTTTTACAATTTTTTGATTGGTTTTCCCACATTTAAACCAGGGGTGTCTGCCAAGCACGACTAGCTCAAACCAGAAAAAAGATATTAAATACGTATAAATATTATGCAAATGCATGAAATAAATCAATTAAAAAATAATTAAAATGAATAACATTTAACAAAAGGAATCAATGTTTATTAATGAACTTTAAAAATGTAAAAATTGTAAAATTGAGCTTGATGAATAATTGTTCATGGAAACTAAAGAGTTAGACCGGACTCTAAAAATGTGCGAGGGTGCGTTCGAGGACCAGTATAGATATTATAAGTATATGATTTAAACAGCGTGTTTGTTTAAAATCCAAATTTATACAAACAATGCTGATCAAAACAGGCACATTCATCACCAACGTCTGCGAAGTTGCACAGTTGGGAGATGAACCAACCCTTCTACGGCCTGGATATCGTCCTCATCCACCTGGACACCACCCGCCTCATCACACAGAGAGTCCATCTCTATCTCACCGCAAGTTCCAACTTTCAGAAATCCAACCCTCACAGAGTAACCTTTTTGTTAGATCTTCTTGATCCACGAACACAGGCCAGGTATCTCTGGGGCAGCAAGGGTGTCGTGGTCAACAGATTTGATAGGGTTTCAAAACTGGACAGTTTGCTCACCATCTTGTCTGAGAAGTACGAACAGTAAATGAGGAATATTTGAATAATCTGCCGACCGCCTTCTGATTATTCTTCTTTCAATTTCTATTGCTGTTATATTTTTATATTATAGTTTAATTTCTGCAATGAATTGATTGTAAATATATTTATTTGTACATTAAAAAGCGATTAGAAAGTTATTAAGCTATAGGTGCTTTTCACTCAAGTATCAAATTTTATTCACAAGTTAACGATCGTATTTGACGATAAAATGAACTTCAAATGGCGTTTCTATTGTTCAATAATTATGCCAACATCTCATTTTATTGTTCTCCTTTAAGAATTCATTTCTGCCCAATCCTCGTATCTCATGTTAAATTGTTTTAATTTAATGGTTTTTTTAAATAACAGGCTTTATAAATAAACATTTAATCTATTTTAGCTTTTATTTCAGAGCGTTTGTGCCGATGACTTCCATTAAAAATTTGATTTCAAATCTTGTGCCTAACACAATACGAATGCTTTTTATTTTTTCATTGTTCTCGTTCATCTTAAACTTCTCGCGCAGTTACACGGCTTCGTTGTTGTTTTTCATCTTTGCAATGAAGAGGAGAACATTAACGTTTTGTAACGAACCGACACAACACGATGTGAATGATGATGGAAATGATACCATGATGCGACATGTCTGATACGGCAATACAGCGTCATCAGTCATCGCGTTTCCTAGTTTTTTTTTTGTTTTCTAAGGTGTTGAAGGTTTGAATGGCATTTGAATACTTTTCGACGAACCTGAATAAGATTGATTGGTTGTTGATTATTTTCGTTCCTCCTCAAAGTTTTATCGTTTTTGTCGGTTAGTTGGTTTGGTTTTGCATAATTTTGTATTATATTATGATTGGTAAACATCATTTTTAAGTCGCTCTGAATGTAGGTGGTGTCGTTATCTGATGTAATTAAATACAAAATGAATAAGGAAATCAAAAGATGGAAAATAAAAGAATGTACAAACAGTAGTCTATTACAAATGTTATGTCAGATAATATACAAATTAATTGATTGCTGGGGGCTTTCAAAACAACATTCCTCTGTCGCCGCACGAAAGAGAAAACAAAATAAACATGCGAAAGTATTGATATTAAAGAATGCACCAGTGCCAAAGACATGCACACAGAAACACGCATATAAATACACACACATGCAAACAAAAAATATGGCCTATCTTGGATGATGGTGTTAAAACTGATCTATTTTCATCAAATTTGTATTACACTAAGCAAAAAGATGTTCTGGATTGGTTGGCTTACATGTGCATCGACATCGTTTGTATTACATCCATTATTAAGAAATTATCTATTTGTAAATACTTCAGATACTTTCCTTACAAAACTATCAGCGAGTGTTATGTAAGGTCGTATCAAATATTTCTACATGTTTGTGTGTGTGTTGGTGTGTGTGGTATGTATCTGTATGTACTGCACTGGTGAGGTGTGTGTGTGTGTGTGTGTGTGTGTGTGTGTGTGTGTGTGTGTGTGTGTGTGTGTGTGTGTGATAAGATGATTTTGTAGGGTAGGACGCACTAAGCAAACAGAGCATATGTGTTTACATTTGTTCGTACTCTACACATACATACGTGCGTTCATAGGCAGCGAATAAAGTACATGCATTGCATACATTCAAACATACATACAGAGGAGATGCTGCATACATATATACATGCATACTTACATACATGCATACATACATACACATATGATAATTAAATACAATATTAACATATACATACATTTACATTGCTAAATACATATATACATACATGCATGCATGCATACAAATAGGCGTATATATAAAGGTTAACGTTGTCCAGAATGTATTGTTGTTAGTATCAAACAACTCAATCCATGTTGTTTACAAAACTGTTCAACAATAAACTTCTCTTTTGATCTGGCGACAAAGGGTGGTGAGTTTGTTGTTGTTGCATGTTGATCGCATGAGGTCGGTGGGCTTGTGGCGAGCCCTTACGCTGCGGACTGCCTTCTACCTTTAAGCCAATATTGTTGTGATTACTTACTATGTTGTTGTTACTTTTAACATGATTGTTTGCAATGTTGTTGTTGTTCTCATGACTGTTCAACTTTGAATCAGATAGCCCAGAAGTAAGCGTGTTGTTGTTCACCAGAGCCACTACGGCCAACGCTGCTTGTTTACTACGGCGACGCCTCCTGTCTTTGTTCGCATGAATGTTCACGTTTTTCGTTCGCCATTTCGATCTTTCATCCCATTCAGCCGAACTCGAACTCAAATCACTTTCGGAATCATCGTGTGGATTGTTGACGGTCAGTTTTGCGATGGACTTCCTGAGACGTCCACTGTCATCAGATCTTCTTCTCGCGTCTTCCATTGTTGTTAAGTTGTTCTTCTTTGTCGGTGATATGCTGCCAAGAGATGCAGAAAGTTTGAAAACACCTCCAGCAGCACATTGGTTACTGCTTCCTCTCCTATGATGGTCAAAGTTTTCAATGGCGAGGTGATCGGTTGATCGATGATTGAAGTTGTGGGGTGAGGACTCCATCAGGTTCATGTCCATTGGTGCTATCAAAATATTTTCACCGCGAAATTTTGTTTTCTGTTTAAAAGATAAAAATTGCTTCATCAGTAATAAAGGGTTTTTGTCAATTATGTTAAAATTTGAACTCATTTTATTTCTTTTCAAATCCCTAAACTTTATAAAAGCTCGAAACAAAAAATTTAATAACAAATTCGATGATTAAATGCACATGAAACTAACATAAACGATGAATTTATTCACCAGATCGTCATTCCCACCGTCATCATCATCATCATCGACATCGTCATCATCACCGTCACCAAGACACCAACATGAATTTTATTCTTCAATTTCCCGACTAGTTCTCCGTGCTCTGCATCTCTTAACTTGGACAACACTGCTTCTTCTCTGAACTGAGTGAGTGAGTGAGTGAGTGAGTGAGTACGTGTGTGAGTGAGTGAGTGCATGAATGAATGAGTGAATAAAAGGATGAACGAGTCATTAAAACAACCAACCAACCAACCAACCAACAAGCCACCAACATACCCTCTCATTGATATCATCGATAGTCAGCCTGAGATCATTGATGAGATACTGCAGCTCCCTCTCTTTGCCCTTGGCTTCCACCAGGGATTCTTTTTGTTTTGTCAGCTCTTTCTCCAACCTTTCCACTTGCATGTCCCGCAGAGATATCTAACAATGTTTTTGACGGGGTATATTAATAAGTAGATATATGTGCGGGTTTGTGCATGTGAGTGCAGGTGCGTGTGTTTATTTAAGAAGAAGAGATATATGGACTTGCATTTGGTTGGTTGGTTGTTGATTGTTTAGAGTTGGGAGAAAAAATATTATGATGATAAAAATACGGAAACGTTGATAAATAAAAAATAAACGAGTGAATGAAAAAAAATTAGAGAACCAAAAAATGAATAAAAAGTTGATAGGTGTGAAAATACATGAGAGTATAAAATAAACGAATAAAAAACTAATAAAATAATACTTTTCTCTTCAGCTCATCGGTTCTCTTACGATAGTCATTAAGATGTCCCAACAAATTAAATTCTCTTTGTCTCATCAATCTCATTTCCTTCATTTCTGAACTTTCTTCAATTTTATGGCTGTTGTTGTTGTTCTTGCTGCTGCTGCTGCTGCTGCTTGTGATAACCGTTGATTTGTTGCCACCGTTATTGGCGAACGAGATGAGATTGCTGGTTAATGCATACATGGTCTGTTTGGAGGCAGGGTTTTATTATGTCTTCATCGTCTTTCGTCAAATCATCATCATCCATTGTTTAATCAAATTTTAAATAACGAACGAATCAATGAATGATGATTTTTTTAAATAATTATCAATCTTCTTCCACGGTGGCTTAACATAAACATCGCTTGTTTATTTATTATTTTTATCAAGTTTGTGTCTTTAAACTGGAAAAATAGAAAGAGAAAAAAGAAATAGGAGAAAGAGAGAAAATAAAAGAAAAATAGAAATAGAAATGTTAAAAATGTAGCAAACATCTGGAACTTGAGATGAAAATAAATTTATCGTTGAAGAAAGTATGAATGTAAGATGAAAGAAGAAACAACATCGTGCTATTCCTAAGGAAACGATTTGTATCCTTTAAACATCCTTGTCTGAACATCATCATCATGGTCATCATCATTATCAGTTAATCGCTATCGTTATAAAGGTCAGATTAGCCAATAGACAAATGTCATGGGTCTGTTATTTCGAGGAACCAAGTCACAACCATGTCACAAGTAAGTTTATAATTTTTGTTGATTATTGGCACTTTCATTAAATGGATTTCAAAAGTCTTTATGGCGCTCTATTCGCACAATATAAAGAAACATCTTATGGAGAAAATATAGAGAGAGCAAACAGAGCTTTTCGTTATGGAATCACACAAAATCGTGTTTATTCATAAACCACCACTATAATTAATAAAAAGTATAAGAAACAATTTAGAAATTAGAAAGAGATGAAAACTTAAGAAGACAGAAAGCAGAAACTTGCTGGCAACCTTTTCGAAGTAATAAAAAATACACTAAGATGTAAATACCAAAAAAATATAGTATGCAACGACAAGCTTTGCAAATTGATAATAAAATTCAAGAAAACGAAAAATATTTAGGTGGCTTGTAAATTTTATACAAATTGTAAAAATATCAGGTAATTAATAAATGTATGTGTACATATACTTTTGAGAATTTTTAGGATGTAGAAAATGTACATTTATCAAACTACTCAGATCCAGAAGACGTAAAAATAAAAGGAGCAGAACGATTCACATGAATGGCGAAGAACAAATAGCAAACCAGAATAACTTGTGTTCATGTAAAATAAATAACATAGGTAACAGCTATCTTGGTGCCAGCACATTTTGAGCTGATTTTAAATGAATTCGATACACTGATGTCTCTAGTTTTCTCTGTAAGCTCTTTTGAGAAATGTTAAAAATATTTGACATATTACGATATTTTTTGTTTAAATTTAAAAAAGAAAACATCTTTTCAATAAATTTTTTACAACTTATAGGATCAACAAAATTTTCAGTCTTTTATTTCGTGCGTTATTCAATAAAGTCAAAAAATTGACTGAAAAAATCATTGTGTGTACGTATATGTATAATTTTTGTATTTAGTGCATTTCAATGATCATGTTTCATTCATTCATTCATACATTATTTCATTTATTTATTCATTCATTTGTTAATTTACAAACTTTTATTTCATGATTGTCAGTATCAGCAAACACGGACCAATCAACTTGTACTCCGACATCTTTAATTTTTTGTTGTGGTTGCTGCAGCTGTTGTTGCTGCTGCTGCTGCTGCTGCTGCTGTTGATAGTGTAAGTGATGTTGACGAGTGGGGGTACTATGTTGAGATTTTTGTTGTTGATGTTGTTGATGAAGATTCATATTGATATCTTTTGTTGATGTTTGTTGGTTTATTTGTAAAGAATGAAGAATGAGAATGATGACGATGACGTAAAGATATTCTTAATGAAGTGCTCCACTGAATGTTCCACCTTGCTATCTAATCTTTTCTAGTTTCTCAACCTTTTAAAGAAAAAACTACTTATTATTATTATATATTATATATATTTTATTATTATTTATATTTTATTATAATTATTAATAATATTATTTTTTATTTATATTATTATTACGTCATGAAGACGAAATACATTAAATAACATTTGCAAATATCGCACGTTTGATGACGTATTTATTTATTTAAGCCTATATTCTGCCATAAATAAATGAATAAATAAATAAACAGAAAATAAATAAATGCGCAACATTATGAAAATGAAGTGTTAGTTGCGGCTGAAATTGGTATCAAAACTGTTGCAACATGTACATCCATCCATCCATCCATCCATCCATCCATCCATCCATCCATCCATCCATCCATCCATCCATCCATAAAACAAATAAACAAACTAACAAACAAACATACAGACAAACAAACAGACAAACAGAAACAGGCCAACAGGAAAGAAACTTTCTCAACTCACCTTTTTATAATTTTTCTTAATTGTTGAATAACATTTTATTAAAATGTATGAAATAAAATTTATTTTGCAATATTTGCAAGCAAATACTGACGACAGGCATCTGTATACACAAATGTTTTATATGGTGCTCAACATCCATCCAATCGTTTCTTCTTCTCTTTATTCAAACGAAGCTCGTTTCTGCTCCTCTTATATAACAACAAACCATCACACACGCTCGAATGCACATACGCGTGCACTCACACGCACAAGTATCTGCTTGTTTATCAAAGTTTGGCTTGTGAGTTTGAAGTAACAAAAATGTGGCGAATGAATGTTCATTTAGTCTTAATAACTCTTACTAATAAAAAATGTAAGGTGTACAAGGCACATACAAACGCAACGTACAAACACGTACATGATATGGTATGATGAAACCAGGATATGATGATGTTATGATGTAATGACGGGAGGATGTGAAGAACACACACACAAACTCACACACAGGCACACACGATATTGGATGGCGTCAGTCTTCTCGGAATGATCCTCACATCAGGAAGGTTGCCATTAAAAGCAGGCGAACCTCTTCCACGAATTATCCTACATGAAATTTTGTTTGCGTGCTTCAAACAACAACATAGATTATGACCCTTTAACTCTCTGTATGCATGTGAAAGAGTTAAAGAGAGAGAGAGAGAGAGAGAGAGAGAGAGAGAGAGAGAAGTTTATGTGTGGGGGCGATATAATATACAAACGTATGTTTGCTGTGCCTTAAAATTTTTTATTGATATTTCGCCTTTAACGAAATATTTCTTCAACGAGACAGTTGCTTTAAAATGTTTGCTAGTGCTGACGTGTTTCATTCATTCATTATTCGTTCGTTCGTTCGTTCGTTCATTCATTCATTCTTTCGTTCGTTCTTTTGTTCGTTTGTTCGTTCATTCATTCATTCCTTTATTTCTTATTTTTCTTCTCTGTACGGTTCAGTGTTCCTAGAAACTTCTCACACGGCAGCAGATGAACGGAGGAAGAAAATGAAGATGAAAGAATGCAACGAATGAACGAAAAAAAAAAAAGAGTTGAAAGATTGAAAGTAACAAAAATAATAATTCATCCATGCATTGAAGAACAAGTTCATTAAGGCTGACGCAAAAGTATAATGATAGTGAACTATCCAGACCACGCAAACAAATAAAAGGATGATGAAGACGACGACGACGATGATAACTAAGTAGTGGCAGAATTGTTAATATCACCGATGTAGTTGAATCTTTTAATTAACAGACTTTTTCAACTCTTAATAACAAAAGTTTTCAATTTTTAAAAATCAGTTGATTATGTAAAATAAATATATTTGCACAAACATCTGTGCTAAAATAATTTCATTTGATGGCGTGAATTTATGAAAGACTTGACACTTTTTCCCGATGTTCAACAGAGCTCCTCAATGAATTTTGCAAACAGGTGGGTTTTGAGATCTGCTCTGAACTTCGTAAGCGATGGAGAAGAATTCAGAGAAGGAGAGAAAAAGCAAATGCAGATTTAACAAAATAGTTTTTAATACGAGTTAAAAAGAAGTGAAATGAAGAAGACGATCGTAAACCGGGTGTTTAGGTTCAATTAATATATCTGATAAGTACTTAGGAAATAATTTAAATTGAGACTTATACGTAAATGTGCAAATTTAAAAAATTATTCTATATTTTATAGGAGGCCAGTCCAAAAGAACAAGATATGGAGATATATGAGAAAAGAAAGGGGCACGAGCAACTAGACGAGCAGCAGAGTCAACAGCTTTACTTAAAGGATAGAGTGTAGAATCAGGAATATCATAGTAGAACGAGTTACAATAACCAATCCTAGATAAAATTAAGGAAGTAACAAGAAGGAGAAGAGTAGGATCGTCAAGAGAAAACAAAAGTTTTTTTATTCTACGTAGATGGAAGTAAGAACTTCTAGCAACACTATTAATCTGAGAGATATTAACTACCGAATGCATTGTTATGGGTAAAATAATAGTTTCGTTTGTTTGCAGAATACAAAAGTATTGGTACTAGCATTGCCGGCAACACTTTCAAAAATCAAACATCTGTATCGGCAACTTATTTTTGAACCGGTGTTGGTATTGACGATAAAATTTTTGAGTATTGTCAACAACAGGCGGCAGAATTTAGAAGGATAAAATTAATAACGGTTAGTTGATGCGTCGAACAAACGATTGTGGTACGTTAACACTTTTAAAAGCTCGTATCGCTATGTTTCATTATTGTCGGCACCATCATCACCGCCATCGTCATCATCATCAGTACAACAAATGAACCAACCTGCTGCTAATTTCCCCAGAGATCGCTTCATTTTTTGCATTAAACAACAAATGAAAATCTGTCCAAAACGTAAAAACATGTGTGTTATGTTATGTATAAATGTTTGTATGTACGTAAATATGTACGTAAGTATATATATGTATGAATGTATGTATGTATGTATGTTAAAACCAAAACATGATGAGTGACACTGAACCGTCAAACATCAAGTAACAAATGGATTAACACTTTGATTTGTCGTTAATTGCACATGTCGGCATTCAGTTGGATATTTTCAAGCACACAGACACGCAGGAACCGCTGCAACAAGCACGAAATGTGGTTAGTTGCGAAAAACAGTTCCCTGCTGTCGCCTGATCTGACGCTGATCATTTTACATATTGCCTTAAAAAATTTAAGGGTGTTGGGGTCCATCGGGCCGAGAACCTCGATACATATTGGCAAGAATTCCATCGAGGGGAGGGCGTTCCCATATTTTTTCATTTTCTCGTCCGCATGTATGTATGCATGTATGTATGTAGGTATGTATGTATGTATGTATGTATGTATGTATGTATGTATGTATGTATGTATGTATGTATGTATGTATGTATGTATGTATGTATGTATGTATGTATGTATGTATGTATGTATGTATGTATGTATGTATGAATGTATGTATGTATGTATGTATGTATCATTCTACTGTGTTTGTTCTAGAATATTTGATAAATCTATCTTTTGAAAAGGGCAAATTTCCAAGCTGTCTCAAAATCGCCAAGGTAATTCCTATTGAAAAAATTAAAGGAAAAACAGATTTATCAAATTTTCGCCCTATATCACTCTTGCCAGCATTTTCAAAAATACTTGAAAAACTAATGCACCGACGAATGACTAGTTTTTTGCAAAAAAATAATATTTTGTCAAATTCCCAATTTGGTTTCAGAGAGAAATTTTCTACAGAATTAGCAATCGTAGAACTAGTTCGCAAGATTGGCATCAATACTGAATGTAAGAGATTTGTCATTGGAACGTGCTTAGATCTGTCGAAAGCATTTGATTGCATCAACCACGACATCATGCTCAACAAGTTGGAGAAGTACGGTTTTACGGTTTTAGAAATACATCACTGCATTGGTTTCGTAGCTACTTAACAGAAAGAAAACAATTTGTCTATGTGAACGATGAAATTTCCAGTCTGCTCGGAAACAACAACGGTGTGCCTCAAGGAAGCATCCTAGGTCCTTTGTTATTTATATTGTACATAAACGATCTTCCAGCTGCATCAGCGTTTTTTGACTACGTAATTTATGCTGATGACACGAATGTTTTTAGCAGCGGCAGATCGATGAAAGAACTTATTGAGGAAACAAACAGAGAGTTGAAAAACATAATCTCTTGGTTCGAAGCCAATAAACTTTCAATTAACAGTTCAAAAAGCCAAATGATGGTTTTTGGATCCGTACAATATCTAAATTACAAGGAGCCGTATAAAATCATCCTAGGTAACAACACAATTGTTGAAACAAAGTGTTTAAAACTTCTAGGCATGCTGCTCGATCAGAAACTCTCCTTCAAACATCACATAAAACAAGTATCATCCAAACTTTCAAAGTCAATAGGAATGATAAACAGAGTAAAATCATTTTTGCCAAAAAACTGTTTGAATCTTCTGTATAATTCCCTGTGCATTCCGTTAATAAACTACTGCAACATTGTATGGGCTTCATCGTACCACACATCAACCTTACCAATAGAAATATTAATCAAAAGAGCAGTTAGATTGATAACGAGATCCAAACGATTTGAACACAGCCAACCATTGTTCAACAGCACGCGAAACTTGAATTTCTCGAAACTCAGCATTTNTTTCTGATGATTTTTG
>NW_008705490.1:489050-493774 GCF_000326865.2 Helobdella robusta | reverse complement strand
TTTTTTTTTTAGATTAATTTTGAGAAGCAAATAAAAATTCGTTTCGTTTCGTTTCGTTTCGTATGTATGTATGTATGTATGTATGTATGTATGTATGTATGTATGTATGTATGTATGTATGTATGTATGTATGTATGTATGTATGTATGTATGTATGTATGTATGTATATATGTATGTATGGATGTATGTATGCATATATGTATGTATGTATGTATGTATATATGTATGTATGGATGTATGTATGCATATATGTATGTATGTATATATGTATGTATGAACCCGTTTTGATGAACAAGCCATGGTTAGGCATGCAATCGTTTCCGAGTTCAACTTTTATCTATGTCCCTGGTCTCGCACAGTCAGGTATCTAGCAGCTCCATCCAGAATGCAAAAAGAATTAAATTTTTGTAATAAGAGTGAAATGGTTTGTTTTAAATAATTACCTTCATTAGGGTCACCCGTTATATTAATTATTTTTCCTATTAATTCTTTAATGAATAATGATGTGTGTTTATCTGTTGGTCCGAACGTTTCGATGCAAATGGGTTGAAATATTTTGCTTAAATTGTTTAATGAAACGTATTTTTCATTTTTAAAATCGGACGCTTTAAGGGCAGCGGTGCCCGCCTCCACTGAAGTGTAGCCGATATATCGGTCAGCCATGGTATGGGGAAAGGTGACGTCCCAAGCCAGGGAGTAGATTAGCTTGAAGGGTCGCTGTGGCCGCGGCTGAAAACAAAAAAGCAGATGGTGCCAAGTCAGCCACGACGCCCAAACCCGAATTTTTCCTTAGAGATGATGTTTCTCTGATTCCTGGAAATTGATGTAGTTTAATTATAGGATTTACATTTACACATACAAACCTGCAAACAAACAAACAAACAAACACATGAACATACTGACAACCATTTTCGATGGCATGCATCGTGTAATATTTCGGTTTGATATATTATTTTCTATCAACGATCAGAGTTCAGTTCAGATGAAAAGTTTTAATGATTCATGCGGATACTGACTAAGCTAATGTGTATGTGTGTGTGTGTGTGTGTGTGTGTGTGTATGTGTGTGTGTGTGTGTGTGTGTTATTGACAACTCATTTTTATATCTTTTGTTTCAATTAACATATGTTATTGAATTTATATCTTATCTACCAAATAATACACACATACACACAACCATAAACATACACATACACGCTTACTTTATTCACGCCTACATAAACATACACATCCACACACACATATAACAGGAATAGATGCGATTCCAAAGAAAAGAGCAGATAATTAATTATTGTTGCGTTAAACTTTCAAATCCTTTGTGGAATATGTGCGTGCATACCTCTAATTGAACGCATCAGGCCGCAAATCATAATCTAATTCTACCGTAGGGATTGAACCTTAGTTGGAAAGTCTATTTATCGGGAATTATTATATAAATACCGGAGATGCACGTAGGAAGCTGTGTATATAAGTGTGTACGTCAAGTATGTTTGTGCATGTGTTTATTTATGTACGTGTGAGTAGGTACGTACGCATGATTGTTTGCATGTGTGAACCTAACGTAGGTATGTACAAATATTTCTCCGCTTGAATGAGGTTTGCCAAATTAACTGTCAACTTTCGAATAATTTATTCATTGCTCCAGTCAAGGCCTTGTATTGCTTTTAGTGAGTTTTAAAAAAATTTAATTCTAACTTGTCTTTAAAATATAGCAGGTGAAATATTTCCTTGTTCGTGTTGTGATTGTCATGATACGTGTTAAAACAAGGGGAGGCCTATTTACCGATATACAACACTTTCTTATGGGTTGAAGCAGGGATATGCAAAGAATCTCAATTTTTTCAAATTTTAATTATTTTCGGTAATGTCAATTTTATTTTTTTTAAATCAATACCAAATAAAAGTAATTAATTACCATATTGAATAACTTTTAAAAAAAATTAAAATTTTAACATTTTAAATAAAAGCAATATTCCGTAATTAGTAAATATACGATCATAACTTTTGACTCGAACATGGATATCCATGGACTCGAACCATAAAAAAAAATCACCCCTCCGAAAGTAAGCTCCTTGTTCGACCGTTGAAAGTGAGCGAAGGCCGTTATATTTATTCTAGTTATATGTATCATACAGCATCTTATTGAACAAAGTAGTATCATAAAATGAATAAGGATACATTTTTCAAAAATTTAAAAAATTCTCAATTTGATTTAATTGCTTTATCGATGATGATGATTGTGGCCTTACAAATTAAAAAACATCATATAATAATTATTAAATAGGATGGGTAATTCGTTGCGAAATCGTTGGAGGAAATGACGTCATGTTAACAGTAGTTGTTATTTTACTGCATGGTAGTTAATCAGCCATATAAAAGTTGTGTTCAATTCCTATCAAATGAATTTGACCAAATATTATACGTAGGCATAACTAAATAAAGAAAATAAAGAAATATATATATTTATATATATATATATATATATATATATATATATATATATATATATATATATATATATATATATATATATATTGATATAATGGCGTCCAAACCTGTTGTCATTAATGAGTTGTTGTATTTTCTAACTAATAATATTGGTTTGTTAGACAATGAAGCATTTGTTTTCAACGTTTCTAAGTTTTATTCTCAAGAAGAAATTGATGGCAGTTTAAAATATTTGAAAAACGAGTTTGAACAGTTTAAAAACGAAATTGTTGATAAATTGAACTTACACGGAACAAACAAGATAGACAAACTGTTGGACTGTATTTCTGTTCTAAAGTGTTTTATATCTAATAATTTGTTGGAAAAATTAGCGGTTTTTGTAAGTAAGGATTTGAATAGGGTTCCAAGATTGGAAAATGTAATTAAAGTTAATTTTGAAAGTTTACGGTGCGAAATTAGCGAATTAATTGTGAAACAACATGCGTACATATCCAATACACTTGAAATTTTCAAGGAACAATTATCACAGGTGACTGCATTTGATAAACAAATGCATCAGGTAAACGAGAAATTAAATTTAGTGGCGTCGAATTTTAATAAAACAGTTGCTGCCGTAGAAAATACTTCCAATGTTGATTCCATGTTATTTCCACCTTTAAACAACAATATTTCAACTACTGCACGTTTTGTTAACAAAAATAATAAATTGAATAATGATACAACAAGAACTCCAACAAATAATATAAAACCAACGTGGGGTGATAGAGTCGCTATGGATATACCTAGTGATGATAACCAAAGTGACGATAATTTTACTTTAGTCCAACGGAATAAAAATAAAAACAAACCTAGAACATTACCTCTTGTTGTGGCTAAATCAGCGGCTACACTGTCGGTTCAACGTAAACAAAAAATTGATCAGACGAAAAAAGTCATTGGTAGAAAAAACGACTGTTCATCGACCATAAGACCAATGAAAATGGAACCGCGTAAAAAGCTGGTCTACGTCGGCAAGTTGGATCAATGCACTTCTGAAGACGTCATCAATCATCTAAAGTCGATCAACGTTAACGCGATATCTGCTATACCCCTGACTAAATCCATTTTCAACAAAAAAAGTTCAACTAATAATGATAATAATAATAATTCTCAAACTAGTGACTCAAAAACGAGCGCAGCTTTCAGAATTTTGTTTCTTGAAAGTGATCTAGACAAGGTGCTGAACGAGGACAACTGGCCTAACGGTGTCGTCCTTCACGAATGGTGCTTTTTCAACAATCATGTTCAACAATCGGTTTCTAACGCTGTTGCACCATCATCTATTAATGGCTAACTCAGTTTTAACTTCGTTAGACCCGGATGTCAACATTTTCAACAACATCTTCGACGAATCTCTTCTTAAACTACCAGAGGAAGTTAATTCGTTTATTAGTATCCCTAATCCTTTTACAATAATGCACATAAATAGCAGAAGTCTTTTTAATAAGATGTCTGAACTCGCAACTCTCATAAATGTTTGCAATAATTGTTTTTCATTAATATGCGTTACTGAAACCTGGTTGAATGATACAAATGTTAATTTAATTAACTTGCCTGAATTTAATTTTGTGTCAAAAAATCGTGTTTCTTCTTTAGGAGGTGGTGTTGGTATATTTATATCTAGTGTTTTAAAATATATTGTTCGTGATGACCTTTTATTTCCTTCTACATCTTTTGAATTGTTAATTGTTGAACTACTTAATATTGATTCTTATAATTATTTAATTTACGTAATCTATCGCCCTCCGAACACTGATCTAACTTGTTTTATTAATGACTTATCATGTTTACTTTTAAAAATTCCTAAATCATGTAAATGTGTCTATATTTTAGGGGATTTTAATATCAATTTAATTAGTAAGGAAAACAATAATATTAATAATGAATTTGTATATTTGATGAACTCTTTTGGTTTTTATTCATTGATCACCGTTCCAACTCGTGTTACTACTACCACTTCTTCTTTGATTGATAACGTATTTACTAACAATTTAACTATTCATAAATCTGGTGTCATCTGTTCTTCTTTATCAGACCACTTCCCTATTTTTACCTCATTTACAATTGTTAAACCTTTATTGTCATCTAATTCTTTTTCACAATCCTTAAATTTTTGCTCTAATAATATTTGTAAATTAAATTTATTTTTTAAAAATTTCGACTGGTGCCCTTTGTTTAATTGTTGTAATATTGATGAAGCTTTTTCTTTCTTTACCAACGTTTTAAAAATGCTGTAC
>NW_008705490.1:487786-489000 GCF_000326865.2 Helobdella robusta | reverse complement strand
TACTCTACTTTGTGGTGTGTTTTTCGTTTTGTGTTTTTGTTTTGTTTTGTTTCACACCATACATTCAGCAGGTACGCGGTGGTTCCTGGTTTTAGTGGGATTTTTATTGATTGAATGTGGTAGTATGCATGGTTATATAGAGTTATATAGAGTTATATATATAGATACCTTTCTTTGAGGTTTTTTTCTTTGCCGACCGGTCGGCTTCTTTGCGTTTCTCTATTTTCATTTTAATTATTTAAATAAATAAGATTTTTCCATTCATTTAGGTTTATTCAGGTTCATTCATTCAGGTTGAAGCTTCCAGAGGAATTCATCGTGGACGATCAGAATGGTTGTGGTGTCACGCTACGTTCGTTCATTCATTGGCAAAGAATGCACGCCTGGCTGGGATTTGTTTTACGATTTTTTTGCGGTTCCTTTTTTGCCAGTTGGCTGGCTTTTACGGCTGGTTGGTTTCGCCGCGGCTCGTTTTACTATTTTCATTTAAATTAATTAAATAAATGAGATTTTTTCATTTTATTCAGGTTGAAGCTTCCAGAGGAGTTCATCAGGGAAGATGTCAGGCTACGTTCATTCAATCAGTGGCAAAGAATACACGCCTGGCTGGAATACGTTTTATTCTTTTTTATTTATTTTATTATATAGAGTTATATAGAGTTATATATGTTGCCTGTAGTTTGTGTGTGGTATTTTTTTTATATTTTAGGTGGGTTCTTTAGCGGTTGCTCATACACACATACATACATCATGTTTGTTTGTGTGGTAGTATTTTATGTTCTGTTTTACTCTTTTTTCTCTTCCTTCATGAGTCTTGAGTTAAGTTAATGAAACATAGGTAGGTGAGATTAAAAATTAATTTATTATGAAGGTAGGCTAGGGCATAAGGTAATTTAGTTATATAGGTAGGTTAGGGACTTCTATTCTTTTACTCTACTTTGTGGTGTGTTTTTCGTTTTGTGTTTTTGTTTTGTTTTGTTTCACACCATACATTCAGCAGGTACGCGGTGGTTCCTGGTTTTAGTGGGATTTTTATTGATTGAATGTGGTAGTATGCATGGTTATATAGAGTTATATAGAGTTATATATATAGATACCTTTCTTTGAGGTTTTTTTCTTTGCCGACCGGTCGGCTTCTTTGCGTTTCTCTATTTTCATTTTAATTATTTAAATAAATAAGATTTTTCCATTCATTTAGGTTTATTCAGGTTCAT
>NW_008705490.1:483337-487736 GCF_000326865.2 Helobdella robusta | reverse complement strand
GTAATTAAATTACTAAACTCTAATAATTAAGCTAAAACTAAACTACTAATTCTAATTACTAATTAAAATAAATAACAAATAACACTAACGAACATTAACAGATTAGACTACTAGAGACTACCAACAACTGCACTACTACATAGTACAACTACTACACTAACAGCACTTGTTCCTAAAATCCTAAATCCTATTGCTTGTAAAATTTTTACGTACAATACTTAGGCCTGGGAATAAAGAATATATTTTTTAAAATAACTACTATTTAATGATTTTTGCTAGTTATTTAATTATGTGGATAATTTCATATAATTAGAACAATTTGTCGTGCTTGGATTATTGGCTTTCGAAATTGCATGGATTTTAACGAGCAAGCTATATGAAATATTTACTTGACTTAATATGCTTAAAACATTGTAGTAATTTATTAAATAAAATTATGATTTTATTAAATAAAATTATGTATTATTAAATTATTGTTGTTAATTTGAATATAAAAATTATACTTTTGGTCCTGTGAAATCCGGTGGGTTTTTACTGAAGCCAAAGGTTGGCTTAGTAGGATTGAACTAAAGTCACCCTTTTTTACACTATTCGATCATGTTAAAAATTTGTTTGCTCATGAAATAAACGACCTAAATAAATCAAAATTGTTATTTGAACAACTATCTTCATTATATTCAATGCATATTTTACATTCTGCTGGTGCTCATAGAAATTATGGTTGCTGAAATCATACGTTGGCTTACTGCAGTGGCTTACTGGGTCTCATACAACAGTGCCACGGCAATTTTCTTTACATATATTGCTTTAAATAAGTCAATATATTCATTTCACAATTATTTTTGTCAATATAAATAAAGAAATTGCTTTTGTCTGGTAAAATACAGTGGCCAAGTAAAGCCGTATGTTGGCTTAATCGGATTTTTTTTTCATATATAAAATACTATGAGATCAATCAATCAATCAACCAATCAATCAACCAACCATTCATTCAATCAACTAATCAACCAACCAATCAATGAACCATATTTGAAAAATATTTGCAGGCTTGTTCAAACTCGAACAAACACTTAACTGTACAAATCTACAAACAATTTTGAGATTTTAGTAAAGAAAGAAAAACACAATAGTTGCTTTTATTAAATCAAGAAATATCCAAAAATTATATAACCAAATTAAAAAAACTAGAAACCAATCAACATTTAATAAATAATTAAATAAATAAATAGACATTATTAAAAAGATTGTTCAAAAAGGTAAAATTTAAGACGACGACGAGAATAAAATGTAGTTTGTTTTGTTGGTGTGGGGCTGTGAAGCGAAAACACATCACAAAAAACTAATAAAAAGTCGCAAGAATAGTAGTCAGTCACCTACCTACTATTAAATTATTCTCAGGGCCCTAGCTTACTTATAATCATTAACTCAACTCACCTACCTACAAATATGTTTTTCTACGTTTTCGGAATTTTACATGTTTTAGGTATTTTATTTTACTTGAAACTTTTTAACTAATGTTAAGCCCTAGCCTAACTGCGATTGTTCAACTCATCTCAATCCCTAACTTACCTACGAATTTAATTAAGTCTGGTAAAGAAAATAGAAAGTTGAAGAAAAACATAACAACAACGACACCGAATGAATGGATGTTGTGTATGTGTGTGTTTTATTGATGTGTGTGTGTGTAAATGTGCGGGCGTGTACTCTCCAAAAACTTCTTCACTCACTACGGACGAACCTCCATTGCACCGACCATCATCTGACACGCATCGATGGAATGAATTTGACCGTATACTGAAAAACACTAAATTAAAAAAAAAAATAAATCTTTAAAGTAAAAAACAAGCCATTGGAAAAAAAGCAACTTATCTACCTACTTCTCTGACTACTTCTCCATCACTTGCGAAGTTCAGAGCGGATCTCAAGACCCATCTGTTTTCAAAATTCATCGAGGAGCGCTGTTGAACATCGCGGAAATGGCGCTTTATAAGCTAATTGATTGATTGATTGATTGAGATGACAAATTCGAGTACTTTCAATGGTACGATGGAACAAGAACAATGGGACAAGAACAAATTTTTTTTAATATTATCTTCAAATTGTCATCGGAACGATCATCATGAGACCACCATCTGAAACATGCTGACGCCCACCACAGCCCACCTCTCATCATTCTGTAAAGATATTTTTATTAGCTTAGTAGTAAATCAAGGAAGAAAGGAACGAACGAATAAATGATGAATTGAATGATTTAACGAATAAATAGAATGAATCAATTAGTGGAGGAATAATTTGAAAGATAGTGATAAAATGAATGAGAAAATTTAAAAAAAAAACTAAGCCATACTTCAAAAATCGTCGTTGTTGTTTTCTTCAAATTGTCATCGGAACGATCATCATGAGACCATCATGTGAAACGTGCTGACGCCCACCACAGCCCACCTCTCATCATTCTGTAAAAAGTTATTTTTATTAGCTTAGTAGTAAATCAAGGAACAAAGGAACGAACGAATAAATGATGAACTGAATGATTAAATAATTAGTTAAAAGAATGAATGAATGAATGAATGAATGAATGAATGAATGAATGAATGAATGAATGAATGAATGAATGAATGAATGAATGAATGAATGAATGAATAGAACGAATTAACGTCAATTAATGGAAGAATAATTCGAAAGATTGAGGAAAAAAATGAATGAGAAAAATAAAAAAAACGAAACTAAACCTTACTTCAAAAATCGTCGTTATTTCAATCCATTGCACCGACCGCACCGACCACCACATTCAGATCGGCACACAAGATTTCATCCGAACTTCTGAGTGTCAGTCGAACAGCCAACGCGCTGATTCTTCCTACACCACACCATCATACGTAAATCATCATGACACCACCATCTGAAACGTGCTGACTCCCACCACTGCCCACCTCTCATCATTCTGTAGACAATTTTTTTATTAGCGTAGTAGTAAATGAATGTTAGAATCTTAAAAGCAAAAAATTTTAAAATGGAAATAATGGCAAATAAATAATACCTAAAAATAATAAAAAGACTAAAATGTAAAAAAAAAACTTACCGTCGTCCATTCGACGAAGGCAAAATGTTGAATGCTTTCCGGTTCCTACGTTGTCCTCCAAAACTGGTGCCAGTCCTCCTCGAGATTGTTGTTGAAACACAGCCCGTGGAATGGAGAAAGAGAAAATTCTCATCAGAAAGCTCTGCGGTGCCTGCATCTCAAATTGCTTAATAAAAATAATCCTATCTACCTATTCATTTACCTTAACGAATCTATATTAAATTGTTAATGGTACGATAGTCGAAAGTCCCCCTTCATTCTCCCTCCTTTGCACAGAGGTTCACCGACAGCCAGGGCACCGGATAGTAAACCATTGCCGTGCGGATAGTAGACTATTGCTGTGCGTATAGTAAACCATTTGCCGACCGGAAGCCGTGCGGGTAGTAGACTATGGCCATGCCGCATAGTAAATCATTACCGTGCAGATAGTAAACCATTGCCGTCCGGATAGTAAACCATTGCCGGTTCACCACTGGCCACCAAGGCTTACCTCTGACAAGAGACTTTGAAATTCAGAGTCTATCGGCTATCGTACCCTCAGTTTACCTATTCATTACAATTAAGCCCTAGCTTACCTAAAATTACAAAACTCAAGAGCCCAATTCATTGGCCTTTCGGCACCCACCCCACCACCTACGTTATGCCTTGGGCTCCAACTTAGTAATATTAATATAAAACTTAAACCCTAAATCTATTAATGAGTATGTGTTACAACGTAGCCTTAACTTACCTATTCATTACATTATGGCCTTAACTTACCTAAAATTAAAAAAACTCAAGAGCCCAATTCATTGGCCATTCGGCACCCACCCCACCACCTACGTAATGCCTTGGGTTCCAACATAATAATAATAATATAAAACTTATAATTAACCTACCTATCGATACACATACAGCGTTTTAATTTACATTACAAGATTGTTCCTAGAATTACATTATTGCCCTTAACTACCTATGAAATTAAATTACTCTCAACCTTAGTAATAATAAATTAGAATGTGTATTGAAAATAAAATTACGCTTAAATACTAACATATGTATTTATGTATGTATTTGTGTGTGTGTGTGTGTGTGTGTGTAATACGCTGATGCGTGTAATGTTTGTGCAAGAAAAAATAGAAGAGATAAACTTACGCGCCTACCTATTCAACTACATTAGTGTTGGATGCTTCCTATCTATCCTACCTACAATTAAAATTATGCCTATCTAACCTACCTATATAGCTACTTAATGTAATTGTGTGTGTGTGTGTGTGTGTGTGCGTGTAAGCATTCTTACTTATTTTTAAATTACAGAGAAAAAAGAATAAAACGTATCCC
>NW_008705490.1:476037-483287 GCF_000326865.2 Helobdella robusta | reverse complement strand
CGCCGGAAAGCCGCCAATTGGCAAAAAGAGAAACCGCAAAGAAACCGTAAAACGAACCCCAGCCAGGCGTGCAATCTTTGACACTGAATGAACGAACGTAGCATGACATCACAACCATTCTGATCTTCCACGATGAACTCCTCCGGAAGCTTCAACCTGAATGAATGAACCTGAAAGAACCTAAATGAATGGACAAATCTTATTTAATTAATTTAAATGAAAATAGAGAAACGCAAAGAAGCCGACCGGTCGGCAAAGAAAAGAACCTCAAAGAAAGGTATCTATATAGGATTTATGCTCTATATAACTCTATATAACTCTATATAACTCTATATAACTCTATATAACTCTATATAACTCTATATAACTCTATATAACTCTATATAACTCTATATAACTCTATATAACTCTATATAACTCTATATAACTCTATATAACTCTATATAACTCTATATAACTCTATATAACTCTATATAACTCTATATAACTCTATATAACCATACATACCACCACATTCAATCAATAAAAATCCCACTAAAACCAGGAACCACCGCGTACCTGTTATATGTATGATGTGAAACAAATAAAAAAAAACAAAGCAAAAAACACACCACCAAGTAGAGTAAAAGAATAGAAGTCCCTAACCTACCTATGTAACTAAATTACCTTATGCCCCAGCCTACCTATATAATAAATTAATTTTTATCTCACCTACCTATGCTTCATTAACTTAACTTATGACTCATGAAGAAAGAGAAAAAGGAGTTTAACAGAACATAAAATACTACCACACAAACAAACATGATGTATGTATGTATGAGCAACCGCTAAAGAACCCACCTAAAATATAAAAAAAAACAAACCACAGGCATGCAAACTCTATATAACTCTAAAATAATAAAATAAATAAAAATAAAAAAATAAAATAAAATAAAATAAATGAGATCAGGCAGACTGCTTCATGCGAGGCAGAATGCCTGATCTGATTTTCACGTTTTCTCAGCTCCTATTTATACTCGTTTCAACTATACACTTTCACCATTTCAATCATTCACATCAGTAAAAAACTTATTTAATGTATGTACTACAGTATTATACAGTCTTAACCACAATGCCAACAATACTAAATTGACGTCATCGAACGAACGCCTTCGAACGAACGCCTTCGAAATTTTCTGATTGGCTGGTTGAATCTGCTATATTGCTTTTTATATAAAACATATAATCTTATTAATTATTTGTATACATGGATTCTGGTTACTTTATATATATATATATATATATATATATATATATATATATATATATATATATTGATATATATAGATATATTGATATAATGGCGTCCAAACCTGTTGTCATTAATGAGTTGTTGTATTTTCTAACTAATAATATTGGTTTGTTAGACAATGAAGCATTTGTTTTCAACGTTTCTAAGTTTTATTCTCAAGAAGAAATTGATGGCAGTTTAAAATATTTGAAAAACGAGTTTGAACAGTTTAAAAACGAAATTGTTGATAAATTGAACTTACACGGAACAAACAAGATAGACAAACTGTTGGACTGTATTTCTGTTCTAAAGTGTTTTATATCTAATAATTTGTTGGAAAAATTAGCGGTTTTTGTAAGTAAGGATTTGAATAGGGTTCCAAGATTGGAAAATGTAATTAAAGTTAATTTTGAAAGTTTACGGTGCGAAATTAGCGAATTAATTGTGAAACAACAAGCGTACATATCCAATACACTTGAAATTTTCAAGGAACAATTATCACAGGTGACTGCATTTGATAAACAAATGCATCAGGTAAACGAGAAATTAAATTTAGTGGCGTCGAATTTTAATAAAACAGTTGCTGCCGTAGAAAATACTTCCAATGTTGATTCCATGTTATTTCCACCTTTAAACAACAATATTTCAACTACTGCACGTTTTGTTAACAAAAATAATAAATTGAATAATGATACAACAAGAACTCCAACAAATAATATAAAACCAACGTGGGGTGATAGAGTCGCTATGGATATACCTAGTGATGATAACCAAAGTGACGATAATTTTACTTTAGTCCAACGGAATAAAAATAAAAACAAACCTAGAACATTACCTCTTGTTGTGGCTAAATCAGCGGCTACACTGTCGGTTCAACGTAAACAAAAAATTGATCAGACGAAAAAAGTCATTGGTAGAAAAAACGACTGTTCATCGACCATAAGACCAATGAAAATGGAACCGCGTAAAAAGCTGGTCTACGTCGGCAAGTTGGATCAATGCACTTCTGAAGACGTCATCAATCATCTAAAGTCGATCAACGTTAACGCGATATCTGCTATACCCCTGACTAAATCCATTTTCAACAAAAAAAGTTCAACTAATAATGATAATAATAATAATTCTCAAACTAGTGACTCAAAAACGAGCGCAGCTTTCAGAATTTTGTTTCTTGAAAGTGATCTAGACAAGGTGCTGAACGAGGACAACTGGCCTAACGGTGTCGTCCTTCACGAATGGTGCTTTTTCAACAATCATGTTCAACAATCGGTTTCTAACGCTGTTGCACCATCATCTATTAATGGCTAACTCAGTTTTAACTTCGTTAGACCCGGATGTCAACATTTTCAACAACATCTTCGACGAATCTCTTCTTAAACTACCAGAGGAAGTTAATTCGTTTATTAGTATCCCTAATCCTTTTACAATAATGCACATAAATAGCAGAAGTCTTTTTAATAAGATGTCTGAACTCGCAACTCTCATAAATGTTTGCAATAATTGTTTTTCATTAATATGCGTTACTGAAACCTGGTTGAATGATACAAATGTTAATTTAATTAACTTGCCTGAATTTAATTTTGTGTCAAAAAATCGTGTTTCTTCTTTAGGAGGTGGTGTTGGTATATTTATATCTAGTGTTTTAAAATATATTGTTCGTGATGACCTTTTATTTCCTTCTACATCTTTTGAATTGTTAATTGTTGAACTACTTAATATTGATTCTTATAATTATTTAATTTACGTAATCTATCGCCCTCCGAACACTGATCTAACTTGTTTTATTAATGACTTATCATGTTTACTTTTAAAAATTCCTAAATCATGTAAATGTGTCTATATTTTAGGGGATTTTAATATCAATTTAATTAGTAAGGAAAACAATAATATTAATAATGAATTTGTATATTTGATGAACTCTTTTGGTTTTTATTCATTGATCACCGTTCCAACTCGTGTTACTACTACCACTTCTTCTTTGATTGATAACGTATTTACTAACAATTTAACTATTCATAAATCTGGTGTCATCTGTTCTTCTTTATCAGACCACTTCCCTATTTTTACCTCATTTACAATTGCTAAACCTTTATTGTCATCTAATTCTTTTTCACAATCCTTAAATTTTTGCTCTAATAATATTTGTAAATTAAATTTATTTTTTAAAAATTTCGACTGGTGCCCTTTGTTTAATTGTTGTAATATTGATGAAGCTTTTTCTTTCTTTACCAGCGTTTTTAAAAATGCTGTTACACAATGTTGTTATTCTATAAGACCTTCATTTAAAAGGAAAAAACAACCATGGATAACCAGTGGTTTAATTAAATCCTCAAAAACGAAAAATATTCTGTATAAAAAGTTCTTAAAATCAAAGACCACCACCGATCGTTTGATTTATATTAAATATAAAAATTTGTTTTGTAAGTTATGTAAGGTTTCTGAAAATTTGTACTATTATTATTTGTTTAATAGGGTAAAAAAAAGTGGTAAGAAAACATGGTCTATTTTAAAATCATGTATGGGTTTAAAAAATAAACCGTCATATTTTGTTCTTAATATTAATAACAAACTGGTTACGGATGATTTGAGTTTGTGTGATTGTTTTAATAATAAATTTTCTTCAAATGTTACTTCTGTATGTAATAACGATAGTACTTTATTTAGAAATTATAAACAGTATTGTAATGTTAATATGGCTAATTCATTTGTTCTATTTGATTGTTCTGTATTTGATATTCTCGATACAGTAAATAATTTTAATAATTCTAACTCTTGTAATGAAGATTTAATTTCAAACTTTCTTTTAAATCTACTATAACAAATATTATTTCACCTCTCTGTTATTTAATTAATTTGTCATTTAAGAGTGGATATTTTCCTAAATGTCTGAAGATCTCAAAAGTTATGCCTTTGTTTAAATCTGGTGACCCTCACAATGTTAATAACTATAGACCCATCTCTATCATTTCTAGTCTGTCTAAACTCATTGAAAAAATTGTTTTTCTCCAACTAACTAATTTTCTGAATTCTAATAATTTACTAATCTTTAATCAATATGGATTTCGTGCTAAGCATTCTACTGAATTTGCAATAGCCGATGTAGTTAACTTCGTTTCTAATGCCTTAGAGTCTAAAAAGTTTTCAGTTGGTGTCTTTCTTGACTTTTCAAAAGCCTTTGATTCACTAGACCATACTATTTTATTACATAAATTATCTATGTACGGTGTTAGAGGTGTTGCTTACAATTGGTTTGTTTCATACTTGAGTGAAAGGTATCAATATGTTCAGATTAATAACTCCAAATCTTCTCTTACACCGATCACTACTGGTGTGCCTCAAGGCTCTATCCTTGGACCTTTACTTTTTAATATTTTTATTAATGATTTTGTTAATTGTTCAACAATTTTAAAATTCATCCTTTTTGCTGATGATTCAACTTTATTGTTATCTAATTCAAATGTTAATCAATTGGTTTCAATTTTCAATGATGAGTTGATAAACGTGTACAATTGGGTGCAAGCCAATAATTTAAGGATAAATATAGCTAAAACTAATTTTATTTTATTTGGTCCAAAAATTCGCACTAACATTGTTAATATTCAAATTATGTTAAATAATAGTTGCATTAATAGAGTTGAGTCTACAAAATTTTTAGGCATTATTATTTCTAGTAATTTGTCATGGTCTGGTCATATTGAATTTATTTCACAAAAAATAACAAAAAATTTAGGTATAATATATCGTCTAAGATCTAAGTTTCCAAAACATGTACTTATAACATTGTATAATTCAATTGTTTTACCATTTTTTACTTATTGTATTTCTATTTGGGGCTTTACAACAATATCTAATTTACAAATTTTAAATCTCTGTCAAAATTTTTTTATTCGTATTTTGTATGGTTTAACAAAATCTCATCATGTCAGTCATTTATTTATTTCATCTAAAATTTTAAAAGTTTTTCAATTACATATTCTTTATACTTTAACGTTTTTTTATAAACTGTACAAACTCAATTATTGTCCTTCATTACGCAATCAACTAAATCACTTGATGGATGATCGTTCTAGAATTTTAAGACATACCAGAGACTTTTATTTTCCAAAACCTCGCACAAACTTTTTTATTAACTCAGTTTTTCATGTTTCATGTCGACTCTGGGATTTATTACCGAGTAACGTAAAAAATTCAAACACGCTTAGTCTATTTAAGAATTCAATTTATCAACTGATTTTGGCTGATCACTTTCATTCTGTTATAAATAGTTGAACATTTATTTTTTCTAATTTATATTTATTTATTATCATAATGTTTTTGTTATTCTGAATTTGCATTTTTTTTCTGCTAGAAGTTGGCAATAACGCTATGTTTATCTCTTATCATAATATAATCTTTATTTTTCAGTTATTATCAACACATTTTTTTTTTTTAAATTTGTCGAATTTTTGGTTTAAATGTTTTCTTTTTGGTGGCCCAACAAGTGAAAACTTCGGGTCTCCTAGTAATGTATTTTTTGCTTTTACTGAATAAAAGTTTGTTTGAATTGAAATTGAAAAATATATATATATATATATTCATTATAATTGCAACAGTAATCAATGCTACATATGTACGCCGCAGTTCAAAATTTTCGGGGAGAATTCAAAATAGTTTGAGATCACACCTTGCTTAACATCCGATTCCAAGCCTAGCCAAGCTAAGCTGAGCCATTATGTATAGATTTATAAGCGCTTTTATAATAAAATTATGCTCGCTTTATATATATAGTATATAAATTCCTTATAAACGAAACAGTCGTAATCAGTGCTACATATGTGCGCAAATTTTTCTGTGAGAATTCCAAATAGTTTAAGACCACACCTTGCTTAACATCCAATTCCAAGCCGAGTCGAGCCAAGCTGAGCCAATATGCATAGATTTATAAGCGCTTTAATATTAAAATTTTGCTCGCTTTATATAGACTATTTAGTATATAAATTCATTATAAACGCAACAGTAATCAGTGCTACATATGTGCGCACGCAGTTCAAATTTTTTTGCAAGAATTCCAAATAGTTTGAGACCACACCTTGCTTAACATCCAATTCCAAGCCAGCCGAGCCAAGCTGAGCTAATATGCATAGATTTATAAGCGCTTTTATATTAAAATTTTGCTCGCTTTGTATATATAGAGTATATAAATTCATTATAAACGCAACAGTAATCAGTGCTACATATGTGCGCATGCAGTTCAAATTTATAATTTATTATAAATTTTATTTGATGTTTTTAATTAGTCAGATCACAATCATCATCATCATCGATATCGCAATGAAATCAAATTGAGAATTTTTTATATTAAAAAAAATATCTTTATTTATTTTATGATACTATTTTGTTCAATAAGATACTGTTTGATACATATAACTAGAATAAATATAACGGCCTTCGCTCACTTTCAACGGTTGAACAAGGAGCTTACTTCTGGAGGGGAGATGGAGGGTGAGGTTCGAGTCAAAAGTTACGATAGTATATTTACTAATTACGGAATATTTCTTTTATTTAAAATGTTAAAATTTTATTTTTTTAAATTGTTATTCAATATGGTAATTAATTACTTTTATTTGGTATAAATTTAAACAAATAAAATCGACATTACCGAAAATAATTAAAAGTTGCAAAAATTGAGATTCTTTGCATATCCCTGCTTCAACCTATAAGAAAGTGTTATTTAATGGTAAATAGGCCTCCCCTTGATTTATATATAGTTATGTAGAGTTATTGAATATATATAGTCATAGAGTGTTATATACGGTTATATAGATTTATAAATAGTTATGTAGAGTTATTGATTATATATAGTTTTAAAGTGTTATTAACGGTTATATAGATTATATATAGTTATGTAGAGTTATTTGGGTTACCAAAATTTGAGCATATCAGTCATTTGTTTATATCATCTAGAATTTTAAAAGTTTACCAGTTACACATTCTTTTCACG
>NW_008705490.1:440469-475987 GCF_000326865.2 Helobdella robusta | reverse complement strand
CATTACGCAATCAACTAAATCACTTGATGGATGATCGTTCTAGAATTTTAAGACATACCAGAGACTTTTATTTTCCAAAACCTCGCACAAACTTTTTTATTAACTCAGTTTTTCATGTTTCATGTCGACTCTGGGATTTATTACCGAGTAACGTAAAAAATTCAAACACGCTTAGTCTATTTAAGAATTCAATTTATCAACTGATTTTGGCTGATCACTTTCATTCTGTTATAAATAGTTGAACATTTATTTTTTCTAATTTATATTTATTTATTATCATAATGTTTTTGTTATTCTGAATTTGCATTTTTTTTTCTGCTAGAAGTTGGCAATAACGCTATGTTTATCTCTTATCATAATATAATCTTTATTTTTCAGTTATTATCAACACATTTTTTTTTTTTAAATTTGTCGAATTTTTGGTTTAAATGTTTTCTTTTTGGTGGCCCAACAAGTGAAAACTTCGGGTCTCCTAGTAATGTATTTTTTGCTTTTACTGAATAAAAGTTTGTTTGAATTGAATTGAATTGAATATATATATATATAGTTATAATACATTTATAATGTTGTATTTCCACATTCAAATTGTACAATTGTGTTACGGTGTAGTCATAAATTATTTCGAATTCTCTCAGAAAAATTTAAACTTTTTGCTATATACTAGTAGCTTTTATAAACAATTTAAAAAAATTTTTTTATCATGATATCGATAATGATTTTTGTGACCTGACTGATTAAAAGGCATCAAAGAATATTTTTAAAATAGGATGGAGAATTTGTTATATTGGGATATTCGTATATAAAGCGAGCTAATTTTAATATAAAAGCGCTTATAAATCTACGCATATTGGCTCAGCTTGGCTTGGCTCGGCTTGGCTCGGCTTGGAATTGGATGTTAAGCAAGGTGTGGTCTCAAACTATTTTGAATTCTTCCGGAAAAATTTGAACTGCGTGCGTACATATATATAAATCTACGAACATTGGCTTCGCTTGGCTTAGCTCGACTTGGAATTGTATGTTAAGCAAGGTGTGGTCTCAAACTATTTTGATTTCTCCCCGAAAAATTTGATCTGCGTGTGTACATGTATAGCACTGATTACTATTGCTTTTATAATGAATTTATATTATACTGATGTGAATGATGAAAATGTATGGTTGAAACGAGTATAAATAGGAGCTGAGACAACATGAAAATCAGATCAGGCATTCTGCTTCGCTTGAAGCAGTCTGCTTGATCTCATTTATTTTATTTTTATAATTTTTTTATTTTTATTTATTTTATTATATAGAGTTATATAGAGTTATATATGTTGCCTGTAGTTTGTGTGTGGTATTTTTTTTATATTTTAGGTGGGTTCTTTAGCGGTTGCTCATACACACATACATACATCATGTTTGTTTGTGTGGTAGTATTTTATGTTCTGTTTTACTCTTTTTTCTCTTCCTTCATGAGTCTTGAGTTAATTAATGAAACATAGGTAGGTGAGATTAAAAATTAATTTATTATATAGGTAGGCTAGGGCATAAGGTAATTTAGTTATATAGGTAGGTTAGGGACTTCTATTCTTTTACTCTACTTTGTGGTGTGTTTTTTGTTTTGTGTTTTTGTTTTGTTTTGTTTCACACCATACATTCAGCAGGTACGCGGTGGTTCCTGGTTTTAGTGGGATTTTTATTGATTGAATGTGGTAGTATGCATGGTTATATAGAGTTATATAGAGTTATATAGAGTTATATATATAGATACCTTTCTTTGAGGTTTTTTTCTTTGCCGACCGGTCGGCTTCTTTGCGTTTCACTATTTTCATTTTAATTATTTAAATAAATAAGATTTTTCCATTCATTTAGGTTTATTCAGGTTCATTCATTCAGGTTGACGCTTACAGAGGAATTCATCGTGGACGATCAGAATGGTTGTGGTGTCACGCTACGTTCGTTCATTCATTGGCAAAGAATGCACGCCTGGCTGGGGTTTGTTTTACGATTTTTTTGCGGTTCCTTTTTCGCCAGTTGGCTGGCTTTTCCGGCTGGTTGGTTTCGCCGCGGCTCGTTTTACTATTTTCATTTAAATTAATTAAATAAATGAGATTTTTTCATTTTATTCAGGTTGAAGCTTCCAGAGGAGTTCATCAGGGAAGATGTCAGGCTACGTTCATTCAATCAGTGGCAAAGAATACACGCCTGGCTGGAATACGTTTTATTCTTTTTTATTTATTTTATTATATAGAGTTATATAGAGTTATATATGTTGCCTGTAGTTTGTGTGTGGTATTTTTTTTATATTTTAGGTGGGTTCTTTAGCGGTCGCTCACACATACATTACATACATCATGTTTGTTTGTGTGGTAATATTTTATGTTCTGTTTTACTCCTTTTTCTCTTTCTTCATGAGTCTTAGTTAGGTTAGTTAAACATAGGTAGGTGAGATTAAAAATTAATTTATTATATAGGTAGGCTAGGGCATAAGATAATTTAATTACATAGGTAGATTAGGGACTTCTATTCTTTTAATCTACTTTGTGGTGTGTTTTTCGTTTTGTGTTTTTGTTTTGTTTTGGTTTACACCATACATTCAGCAGGTACGCGGTGGTTCCTGGTTTTAGTGGGAATTTTATTTATTGATTGTAATATATATTTTTATTCCTACAGGTCTTACTCTCTACGTTTTAATCTTTCTTTCTATTTTACCATTTTTATTTTTATTTATTTAAGATGCATCATTTAGCACACCTACTCAAACACACACATTACATTAGGTAGCTACATAGGTAGGTTAGATAGGCGTAATTTTAATTGTAGGTAGAATAGATAGGAAGCATCCAACACTAATGTAGTTGAATAGGTAGGCGCTTAAGTTTATCGCTTCTATTTTTTCTTGCACCCACATTACACGCAATAGCATATTACACACACACACACAAATATATACATAAACACGTGTATTAGTTTCTGAGCGAAAT
This sequence comes from Helobdella robusta, assembly GCF_000326865.2. NCBI lineage: Eukaryota > Metazoa > Annelida > Clitellata > Rhynchobdellida > Glossiphoniidae > Helobdella > Helobdella robusta. Next base: position 473,027 of record NW_008705490.1, on the reverse strand, counting down.
TTTTATTACACATTCTAATTTATTATTACTAAGGTTGAAAGTAATTTAATTTCATAGGTAGTTAAGGGCAATAATGTAATTCTAGGAACAATCTTGTAATTTAAATTAAATGTTGTAAGTTTATCGATAGGTAGGTTAATTATTAAGTTTTATATTATTATTATTACTAAGTTGGAGCCCAAGGCATTACGTAGGTGGTGGGTGCCGATTGGCCAATGAATTGGGCTCTTGAGTTTGGTAATTTTAGGTAAGCTAGTGCCGTAATGTAATGAATAGGTAAGTTAAGACTACGTTGTACACACAAACTCATTAATAGATTTAGGGTTTAAGTTTTACATTTTTTTACTAAGTTGGAGCCCAAGGCATTATGTAGGTGGTGGGGTGGGGCCGATAGGCGAATGAATTGGGCTCTTGAGTTTTATAATTTTAGGTAAGCTAGGGCTTAATTGTAACGAATAGGTAAATTGAGGCTTAGACATTATTAGATAAGGCACCTGAGTAGGTAGATAAGATTATTTATATAACTAATTTGAGACGCGTGCACTTATTATTAACCCCCTCATGAACGGCTGCCTTGACGTGGCGAGGGGGCTTCTCACTAAATGCCGTTCACTTTTTTAATTCTTTTGTTTAGAAAGTTCTATAATAATTTAAGACGTAAGTTTATCGCTTCTATTTTTTCTTGCACCCACATTACACGCATCATCTTATTACACACACACAAATACATACATAAACACATGTATTAGTTTCTGAGCGTAATTTTATTCTCATTGCACACATTTTAATTTATTATTATTAAGGTTGAGAGTAGTTTAATTTCATAGGTAGTTGTGATGTAAACTTTTCATGTAATTTCTATTTTCTTTATCATTAATTAAATAATATTTTTAATAATAATGATAAATATACTGTTTAAAATATCACTGATAATGCGAACAAATTGTTAAAAGTGCTAAAAAATTGTTTTCTTTGTTGTTTCTTTGTCTTTTTTTGTTTAAATAATTAAAGGAAATTTTTGAAATAAATAAATAAAACAATTGCACATGACTTAGTTCTATAATTATTTAAGACTTACGCCTTTAATTATTATAGAACCTAAGACTTACGTCTTAAATTATTATATACATACACACGTAAGTTAAAAACATACATACATACGATTGGCCAATGAATTGGGCTCTTGAGTTTTGTAATTTTAGGTAAGCTAGGGCTTAATTGTAATAAATAGGTAAGTTGAGGGTACGATAGCCGATGACTCTGAATTTCGAAGTCTGTTGTCAGAGGTAAGCCTTGGTGGCTAGTGGTCAACCGGCAATGGTTTACTATCCGGACGGCAATGGTTTACTATCCGGTGCCCTGGCTGTCGGTGAGCCTCTGTGCAAGGAGGGAGAATGAAGGGGGAATTTCGACTATCGTACCATTAACAATTTAATATAGATAAGTTAAATTAATAGGTAGATAGGATTATTTTTATTAAGCAATTTGAGATGCAGGCACCGCTAAGCTTTCTGATGAGAATCTTCTCCTTTCTCCATCAACACGGGATGTGTTTCAACAACAAACTCGGGGGACTTGCACCAGCTTTGGAGGACAACGTAGGAGCCGGACCGCATTCAACATTCTGCCTTTGTCGAATGGACGACGGTAAGTTTTTTTTTTACATTTTACTCTCTTTTTTATTTAAAAATACTGTATGGTTAAGTGTTTATTCGAGTTTGAATAAGCCTTGCAAATATTTTGTTTATATATTTTTGTTTTTTTTTTCGTTTATTTGGTTCATTCAATTTGGTTCATTGATTGGTCGATTGGTTGGATTAGTTTATTGAATGAATGGTTGGTTGATTGATTGATTGATTGATTGGTTAGATTTTTGGTTGATTGATTGATTGGTTGATTGATTGATTGATTGGATTTTTGGTTGATTAATTGATTGATTGGTTGGTTGATTGATTGACTGGTTGATTGATTGATTGATTGATTGATTGATTGATTGATTGATTGATTGATTGATTGATTGATTGATTGATTGATTGATTGATTGATTGATTGATTGATTGATTGATTGATTGATTGATTGATTGATTGATTGATTGATTGATTGATTGATTGATTGATTGATTGATTGATTGATCTCATAGTATTGTATACATAAAAAAAAAATCCAATTAAGCCAACCTTCGGCTTCAGTAAGCCACTGTTTTTCACCAGACAAAAGCAATTTCTATATTTATATTGTTAAAAATAATTGTGATATGAATATATTGATTTATTTAAAGCATTATATCTACAAAAAACCGCTATCATAACAGTTCTATAAAACACTGTAAGCCACTGCAGTAAGCCAACGTATGATTTCAGCAACCAGTTTCTATGAGCACAAGCAGAATGTAAAATATTCATTGAATATAATGAAGATAGTTGTTCAAATAACAATTTTGATTTATTTAGGCCGTTTATTTTGTAAGCAAAATTTTTTTAACATGATCGAATAGCGTAAAAAAGGGTGACTATAGTTCAATCCTAGTAAGCCAACCTTCAACTTCAGTAAGCCACCGGATTTCATCGGACCAAAAGTAATTTTTATATTCAAATTAACAAAAATAATTTAATAATACATAATTCTATTAAATAAAATTAGATAGAATTACTACAATGTTTTAAGCATATTAAGTCAAGTTAATATTTCATATAGCTTACTCGTTAAAATCCATGCAATTTCGTAGGCCAACAATCCAAGCATGTCAAATAGCCCGACTGATTGATCAAATTGATCGATTAGTCAACAATGACAAATATATGAATGAAATTTTTATTAAATTCACTTTTTCCATTTGATATTTTCATATAGAATAATAATTCAAGCCTACAATTTGTTAACATAACTTTGTTCAGAAGGCTTTTAGCTTTTAGTTTATTTATTTGTTGAACCATTAATTCTGTTATTATTCTATGCATTCTACTAAGTAAAATTAAATTGACTTTGCACATCCCGTCGTAAATGCCGTTTATTTAGTAGGCTAAACCTAAAATAACTGAAATAAATTTTACAAGAAAAATAAATTATCTTGAAAGAAGCATTACTCGACGAGTGCTGCCGCAAAAATGAATTCAGAAGTTAGTGAAATTTGTTTTAATGGCTTGTTTCTTCGAACGATGGAACTCCAAATGGAAATGGAGAAATAAAATGACCGATCTGCTTTCCATAACTAAACATTCATTTTGTTTCTCATGTCAGGGTAAAGGTTTGTCCGAAGTTTTACGAAAATTGCCGAATCATTTGAAGTTGAAAGCACTGAAGATTCTGAAGAAAGAAGTTTGCGATGTCGCAGAGAAAAGGTCATCTACGATCTACTTAACTCCTAACTGATCTAATTTTACTGTCTAAATTTAAAATCATCTTTTACCTACACTTCTTTCATGTTTAAAAAAGAGAGACCTGCTGTTTTATAAATTCTTTATTTATATTTTATTTTATAAAATAAACTCAGTTGTGTGTGTATCTGTCTCTGTATGTGTATGCTGCATGTATCTGAAAATCTAAATGCAAGTTATGGTTCCACTTTTCTTTTATCATATACAACTGTAACTGAAAGTTAACCAAAGAAATGAATGACAAACTCTTGTCATAGAGCAATTTTTTTTATTAATTTTTAATTCCTTAACTCAACTCGCCGCTTCTTTCATTAATTTTTCCTATTTCTTACACAACCAATCAGTTTGATCAACATCACTCAGCTGGCAATTTAAAACACATTTTATTTATAGGTTATAAGCTATTAGGCAAAAAAAACTTGATCATATTATAAATATTGAATACACATACGTCTTATTTGAATTATATTAATATAAATTATTTATTTATAAAATAAATTTTTTTTATCTATAGTGATGAAAATGAACTCATTGAAGAGACAAGAGGTTTAAATAGCCGGAATATCTTTATTCTTAATTAGTTATTTTTGTAAATATTTAATTTTAAAATTTGTGTCTTCAATTGTTGTTAATATCTGTGTAATATAACAACAATTTGTAACATGCCACATTGTTATTATTAATAGATATCATAAAATATATTTGAAGCCAAGAGAAGTAAAAAGCTGAAGAGTGTGTTGGTTGATAACATATCGACAGCAGAGGAGGCAATTCATCTTGAGGTGGTTAGTGAGACTGAAGACATCGAGAAGATCATTCAAAATGCTGCCTCTAGGAGAATATCAAAGAGACAAAGAAAGAGAAATTCAACTTTGGATGGTTTTTTAACAATGAACGATGTGGAAGATGGTGAAATACAAGATGGCGGGGATGGAGATGATTCTTTCCTCGATGAAAGTCACCAGGATGATTCTAATGTTCTTTTTAAACGATTTGCAGCAAGTTTGTTCCACCTCATTTTTCTTCCTCTTGCTCATGATTTCAAAGTTTCAATGTTTGTGCTTCTAATTATTTGTGTACCAAATATTTAAAAATTTCACAACATTTTTTTTTGACTTAATGATAAAAGAGGAGAGGAAAAATAAAAGCAAGAAAGAGATTAACAGCAGCCAGAACATTAACGGAGAGTCAGCTATGATCGACAGCGAGGACATCGTGGATGACATGATCATTAAAGTTGAAAACATCACAAATGATGAGGTTGAAGAAATGATGTTGTCCCATGCATCATCAAAAGCACGACATCCATCATATGTGAAAAAGGGCCGCGGTCGACCAAAAATCAAACAAGGTGAGCTCATTTTTTATACGTTATTTATTTGTATACCTAAGAACAGCAACATGGCAACACTGCATCTACTACTGTTACTACTACGACTGCTACTACTTCTACTATTAAAAATATTATTAACCATGGTCATACATACTTTATATAATAGAAAATGAATATTCATTCAATAAAAATTGTATTGATTGAGTTGTTCTTACCACTGGAACTTAGTGGCAGGGGAGACAAAACAATCAAAGAGAACCAACGGGAATGATGATGATGATGATGATGGAGATGAAGATTACACAGGCAATGATGATGTTGATGATGGCAGTGATTATGATGATGATAGCGTTAAAAGGAAGAGAAAGAAGAAATCGACTGGGAGGCCAATCCAATATGATGGTTAGAATCAGAATGGAGGAGGGAGGGAGTGGATGAGTGAGTGAGCAAATAAATGAATAAAATATTAGATGAATAAATAAATTAATCAATTTATGAACGAATGGAAGATTTGATGAATAAATGGATCGATAAATTATGAATAGGTGTGAATATATAAATACTAGAAGGAATTTTTTATCTATTCCATGTTTTTTATGCTTATATTTAAACCACCTTATAAATACATTTCAATTTTTTATTAAATTTTGAAAAACAGAAGATGATGTCCTGGTGATGTATGATGGTCATGGAGGTGAGACTGACTTTACTCATATCATTAACATCATCTTCTATTTGTTTCCATTTGTTCCACCTCAGCCCTAACACATTATTTTGCGCAATCATCCTTCTCATCATCATCGTCAGATATTTTCATGTCGTCATTATTAACATTGCAGGCAAGAACACAATTTTCCAATGCAAAACATGCCACAAGAAGTTATCATCTGCTTACTCTTTGAAGCAGCACACAAGGAAGCATACAGGTGATTGGTTGGTTGGTTGTTGATTGATTGACTGTTTGCTTGATTGATTGAATGCATTCTGTATCGGCTGGTTGATTTTTTAATTGATTTATTAACATCTTTGCAGGCAATGCTTATGTGTGCGACCTGTGTGGCAGCAAGTTCATGTCCAGTACAGGATTCAGTTAGTTTCTTCTGACGTAATTTCATTCTGTAGTATACTTGTGAAATGTTGAAACTTTCTGACATTCATCACTATCAAAACCTTCACAATCACAACCCTGCCATTGTCAATTTTGTACACACTCAAACATTCACAAATGCAGAACTTCACATGCTCTATCACGAAGATGATTCAGTCTCTCGAGATATATACAAATGTAAGAAGTGTTTGTATGCAGTGAAGTCGAAGAAGTTGTTGGAGGAGCACATTAAGAACAGGCACAACCCTAACAAGCCACGCAACCACATCTGTGATGTCTGCGGCAAGGGTTTCATTGTATGCAATCAACTCAAAAGGCATCTACTTAGTAAGTTTGAATTTTGGTTGCTACTTTGTTCTGTTGTTGAATGTTTTTGAATAGCAAATACAAACATTTAAGCACATTGAACAAGACATGCTCACTAAACAACAACAAAAATCACCGAGCAGCGCACGCAGAGAAGGATGTGGAATGTCCTCTGTGTCCCTTCAAAACATACGATCAGGTCAGTTTGGACAGACACCACAGCAACGTTCACTCACACGAACTCACCATCTACGAATGTGAACTTTGTGGACAAGAATTGAGATCAAAAGGTCAGTTCATTTCAATATTTTGTAATTAAATTTCCTGTTGTATTTCATTTTGTTGTTCTTTTATAAATCGACGTGGCAGGTACATACTTGGATCATATCAGAAGACATGTCGGTCATTATAGGAAACAGTGTGATATCTGCAACAAACCCTTTGCAAGTAAGATTACTACATTTATTTCATTGCTAGATATGCATTTTATATTAAGCATGTTCCTCCTTTAATCATCCAGATGCTTCGCAGCTCGCAGCACACAAACGTTCCCATGAACAGCCTACAGTTCCGTGTGAGGTGTGTGGGAAGAAGCTACGAAACAAGCACAAACTCCACGTGCACATGCTAGTGCACACTGGACAGAAAGATTTTAGATGTCCTTATTGTTCATACGCCACCTATGTCAGTCACAATCTTAAGAAGCACTGCATGAATAGGCATGCCGTCGTCTACCCACCAGACAAAATGAAGAAAATAAAGCGCTATGACCCAGATGATATTTTAAAAGTGAAAGTGCTCAGAGACTCGATAGCCATCAACTGCGTCAAAGATGTTCAATCCATTAAAGAGCAGACGAGACAGGAAGAGCTGGAGAACGAGGAAGATGTGGAAGAGATTGAAGAGGAGGATATCACGATGGAAGATATTGAGAAGAGTAAGAGTAACAACGTTGAAACGCAGAAAGCAAAGAAGTGCATGACATTATCAGAGATTTCTCTTCGTATACCTGCAACTGATTCTGTTGTTGAAGCGGAGCCAGGTGAGACCAAACAACGACATCACCAACAACATACAGAGCCCCACAACAGCAACAGCAGTGCCACCAGTGTTTCCATCTCAGATGAAAATGTGTTGGATAAAAGATGCTCCATCAGTATAAAACCTTATTTTATTGGGAGCAGTAGTGCCAATGATGTTCATCTTATAAATCATGAGGGAAACGAATTTAGTAGTACGGTTGATGAGAACAAGATTGTTGCAAAACAGTTCATTACACTGCAGAAAGCGTCGACACCACTGCAAAAGAGGATAATCACCATAAACATCAAGGAGCACTTGAAGAAAGAAAACCAACAAAACCAGGGAGAACATGAAATGCTACCAGGTAGTGCAGCAAAATCAAAAAAGTCACCAACGGCACAATTGATTACTGGGGCAACTGATGACAAATCATTGTTCTGCCCTCCGCATCCTGCCATTCCTGTGTTTGTTAAGCTCATCGAAAGTGGCAAAAAATCTTTCAATGCTTCTTAAATTTATCTATATATATATATGTATATAATTTGTTAGAAATGTTGAAATTGTATGAATAAAAAAAGATTCGGTTGTCGGATTTGTATTTTAACAGTTACCAAACAAATTGTCTTTTATGATAAATAACTGTCATTAAACAACTTGTAGTTTCTTAATAGTCATCACCATCATCATCAGTGTGGTTGTTGTAGTTTTGGTTTTTTTTGTTCTGGTGTGATTTGTGATTGCTGTTGTTGATGTTCTTATTGAAGTACTCAGTTGCCAGGTGGTTGAATATCTCCACTATATTTTGCATATCTTTCTGTTGTGCAGTAGTGACGTGTATGATCGTAATTAATAAAATAAACGAACGTATAAATGAGCGAATAAATAATGAACTGACTGCTGAGCAGGGAATGTGGTGCATGTTGTTGGTGGTTGCCATCTGGACCGCCATCACTTCACTGACGCACTTCCTTTGATCCAGATCCATCTTGTTTCCTGCCAGAACTCCTGATCAGTGGTCGTTGTGTTGTCAGTTTTATTAATTGCTATTGTTTAATAACTTTGCTCCCATCAAATACATTGCGGGTGCAGTTTGATGGACGTTTTTCAAAAGCCTGGCTGATTTCATAAGCTCAGCACGTATAAAGCATTGAAGAACCATGTCCGTGATTGAAGAGATTACAAATGTGTAATGATTTTGCTTTACAATTTTTAATTTTTCCAATAGACTTCATATTAAAGTTGTCGATAAAATATATTTAAGTAGAAAAAGAATTTAAAATTAATAATATTGACTTGGGTTGTTTGCAAACTTCCTTGTTAGATCCAGCCATCTTGATATTGAATTGAATGAATTTTGGTTTGTTACATCATAAACATACAACAACGTGTCAACATTTTCAATCTGTTTATTTATTTATTTATTTATTTTATTCAGTGCTTTCCAGGCATTTTCATTTTAATTGAAAGTGGTGTTTGTGAGTTGATCATTTTTATATTGACAGTCATCAATTATCAACTTGAATTTATTAAGTAAGGCTTTATAACGTAAATGTAAGATGAGCAAATTACTTATGATCTAAAGTTTCTAAAAATGTAATTTACTTGCTTGCCGTTCAGTTCGTAAAATATGTCTCTTCCTGATGTGTCCAACAAAAACACTTCCTTCAAATAAAAATGAATGAGATCGAAACAATTTTCTTAACTGTTAAACTTCAAAGTAATATTTATTTCATAAATATGAAACTGTGAAGCGAATTTTTTTTATAAAACAAGGAAGTTAAACCTACGGCACTGGTCTGTAGTTCAGGCAAGCCGAGTAATTTTGATGAGATCTCCAATGAAGTTGTCTTGAAAACAATGAAACATTAATTCGTGAAATTGATTGTCATAAATGTTGAAAGAGTTTTGGTCTAGTTTCATGGAAAAAGTGTAAATTATCAAGAGGTTGGTGTTTAATGTTGAGCGAAAAACATTTATATTGATAGTTTGAATAAATGAAATGATAAATATAGAGATTTCAATTTTTCCTTTTTCAGATCTTTGCTTATCGTCTAAGGGCATAAATATATATTAGACCATTGCTATTTCATCTAGCAACTTAAAGTAAGTTCTTTGATGGCAGTAGCATAAAAATTAGCAGTTCTGGAGGCGAACAACTAACTGTAAAAAGGGTTTTTGGGCGTGTTCGGTTTTGAAACACTGTCCCCACAGAAAGTTGTTGAGTTGTTTGAAAAAATATTAATTCGTTAGTGAGAGGTCTGGTAAGTAGCAGTTTGTCATTTAAAACACAATAAAACAAACTAAAACATTAATTTTGTTTGATGTTTGGCTCAGAAAATAAAGTTTATTCAATAATATAATTTATCTATATTTATTAATTTATCTTACCATTGTATAATTTTTAGAAAATTGTGAATTAATATTTTGAAAGGCTTGACAGATTGAAGATTTGCCCACCATGGGATCACCTGTATTTATTTGTTTACTATAAAATAAATAAAAATTATTAAATAAACTAAATTAATTCAATCAATTAATATTATAAAAATATAAATTAATTATAAATTATTATTATAAAATATAAATAAATTTTATAACTATATTACACTATAACAATTTTAGTTTTATATCAGACGATATATAATATAAAAAATGATTTATAATATTCAGCATACCGATAATTAAACAATTCATTCTAAATACAGATTTCATTATTTTTGCTTAGGGCTTTGATGATCGATCACAAATAGATAAGAAGAGAAGAGAAACTGCTTGAATCAATCATTCAAAGGTTGGATTTACAATCACCATGACAACCATAGCTACGGTGCTAAAAGTTAATTCGATAACGTGTGTTTCAGTTGTATGATATTGTGTAACTGCAGAAATCATACACTTATTTATTTATTTTATATAAAGATGTATATATACAGTTGGCGAGTCACTAGATATCTCCCAATCATGTTGATAAATTAGTTAACTTAGTTAAAAATTAATGTTCGGATGGTATATAATAGATAGGAATTGAACCAGTCTATGACACAATTGTTATCGATCTTAAAAGGATAACTTGACTGTTTGCATTGATAGCCAAAATAAAGTTTTAATCCAAATTTAAGTTGTATTTTTGATTCGCACTTTACTATGCTTGACCACGCAAAATATATAATAGGTGCTTTTATGCTTCAGCTTCGTACTTATTAGACCTATCAAAAAATTTCTTCATAAAGATGATGCTCAACGGTTGGCACACGCATTTGTGTAAATGCTTCAGCTAATTCAAAATCGTGCGGCTAAGTTTGTTGTGGGTGATCAGGGGGGCAAAATTTTTGAAAACGTTGAAATTTTCAAAATTTTCAAAATTTACTAACTGTTAATTACTCTAACTAACCCGCCTAGATCAACCACGGCAGATGATTCTTTGTTCGATCATGTTTCACCAATTTTAATCGCTTTGATTGGTTGTTAAAAGGATTACGTATAAAGTGTCGCCATTGATTTTGAAGGTTGTAAATGTTTTGGCACCGAAACAATTAATTGATAAATGTTTAACGAAGCCGTCATCTTCTAGACATTTAAAAAAGTAATGATTTAAATCTATTGATGGTCTCAGTATCTCATTAGAAGATTGTTTTGCGGGATTTCTCAGTTTATGGGCTAAAGAGATGGAGTGGTCTTCCTAACAATTGACGACAACCCGATCAAGATTACTTTTAAGATGTTCAAAAAATTATTGATTGATTGATTGATTATTGTTATTATTTTATTCCCTCGTAGATATTCCTCAGAGGTTATTAAAACAAGCACACAGCCAATAAAAACACGTGAAGTAGCCCATCAGACCATTTTGCATGTGATAGTCGAGGTCGGGGGTTTCTTCACGGTGGACCGAGGGTACTGCATCACCAGTTCCATGCCTGTTTAACAAAAGGTCGTCATCTGATTTGGTTTATAAACGCTTCAAAGTAGGCTGTCGACGACAAGCAAGCAGACCATTTAGGCTGCTCATTTATATTCAGATGAAGATTTAAATTAATATAAATAAAAATAATGTTCGTCTTTTAGGCCTTTTTTAATTTCAACAGTAAACAATTTTTATAAATTATTTATGCGCAAGCACACACTCGGAAGTCTAATATTTTTAATTTCAAAAATTTTATTAAAAGAATGCAAAATAAAATTGAGATTCTACGCAGAATGTAATTTATTGGTAAGCAATTGTTATAATAGGCAGCAATTAAACATTTTTTATTCTTTCTCTCTCTCTCTCTCTCTCTATATATATATATACATATATATATATATATATATATATATCCTTCTTGTCTTTCAGTTTTTCTTTTTTCAATTATTTTCTATCATTGACGTGCGTAGCTGTTAGTATGCGTGTGTGTATGTGTGTGTGTGTGTGTGTGTATATATATATATATATATATATATATATATATGTGTGTGTGTGTGTGTGTGTGTATGTGTGTGCCAGCAAATGTGCACATTTTTCTGTGGGTATATATGTGCATGTGTGTGAGCGTTCATTTCTTTTTTGGCAAAGCAGACTGCATAACAATGAATAATAATAATAATAAGAAATATAAGAATAATAAGAAATATAAGAATAATAAGAAATATAAGAATAATAAGAAATATAAAAATAATAAGAAATATAAGAATAATAAGAAATATAAGAAGAACCACATAAATAAGAACGGATAAAAATATCATTGATGATTTATCAAATCTTGACTGACTACTTTAATTTAATAAATTAACAGTCTATTTCTAAATCGTCGTCGTCGTCGTCATCATCATTATTATCATCATCGTCGTCGTCATCATCATCATCATCATCATTAATATTATTATCATTCGACTTGTTTTTATTATTGTGACAAGCAATGCCATTCATAGTGTCATTATTGTTATTTTGAAAGTTTCTACCATCATCATCATCATCACCCATCTTGACATCATCTCCATCTTTACCGCCATCATCATCCTCATCATCGCCATCATTGCAACTTTTACGAACGTCTTTAGCCTCGCCTGTTAAACAGGAAATGACGATTTGGACGTTTGGGCTGTGGCGTGATGATAGTTTTATATCGCCCACTGATGACGTCACAGATCTTTCGCATTTCATTGGATGAATGTTACAAATGTTGCTATTGATATTGTTCATGATTGTGTTGATGTTGTTGTTGTTGTCGTTGTTGTGGTTGATGTTGTTGTGAATGGTTTTGCAGTTGAAAAAAATATTTTCAATTTTGCCACGTCTCATTATGCTGTCTGCATCCATTTTGTTGCTGTAGTCGTTGCTGCAATGGGATTTTGTAGGTGATGTTGTTGTTGTTGTTGATGATGATGATGATGTTGATGTTGATGATGATGTTGATGCCAATGTAGCAAAAGATGAAAGAAAATTGTTTGATTCAAATCTGTGGGAAGTCTTTAGAAAATCGTCTGAATTTATTTTGAAAGTTGGACAAACTTTATCATTTGCATGCTGATGATGATGTTCATGTTGTTGTTGCTGCTGCTGTTGTTGTTGGAGTTGTTGTTGTTGTTGTTGATGTTGTTGTTGTTGTTGCTGCTGCTGCTGTTGTTTTAATGGGTCGGTCTTGTTGAAATAATCATTAAAATTCAGCAATAATTTATCGGATTGGACAGCGTTCATCTTGCTGTCAGTAGAATATTCATTATTGTTGTTATCATTGTTGTTGTTATTATCTATGTTGTTGCTATTATTATTGTTGTTATAATTATCGTCATCGCTTTTGTCAACTTTGTTAATGTTGTTCACTTGGTTGTTGGTTATATAGCTACCTGGCCTGTTGTTGTGGTTGTTGCTGTTTATAATGCTATGACCGCCATTGTTATTGTTGTTATTTGTCTTAGTGGCAGTGCTGTTATTGGAGATGGAGGTGTTGACGGATGCTGTTGACGATGACGTCATTATCTCTCTTTCTTTGCTATTCCTCCATTTCATCCGCCTGTTCTGAAACCAGATCTTGACCTGCATGTGGTCATAGTTTCATTTCAGCAGCAGTGCCATAAACATACATCAGCATCATTTATATGAATGAGCGTGCGTGTGTGCGTGCGTGTGTGTGTGTCTGTCTGTGCGTGTGAGCGTATGGGTGAGAGCCGAGGTTTAAATTACATACTATTAACAAAGACAAAAGCATTGTAATGTAGAAGCAGGAAAACATAGACGGAGAGAAAAGAGAAATTGAACTGGCCTGCGAATCTTTGAGGCCCAACTTCTCGGCCAACTTTTTGCGGTCGGGTTTGCTGATGTACTTCTGTTTTGTGAAGACCTTTTCAAGCCCCTTCCTCTGAAAGTCTGAGAACACCGCTCTTCTTAACATGCCCCTCCGTGGCTTGCCCCTCAACCCACCCAGCAATGATAACGTGCTGTGCAGACCGAACACTCCTCCTCCGCCTGTTTCAAAAATTACAATCGTAATAATATTAATATTTATAGTGGTAAATAATAATTATTATTACTACCACCACCACCATCATCACCATCGTCGTCATCATATTAATTATGTGTGCTACAATAAAATAAAACAATAATGACCTTGAAAATAAGAATGTTTGAAGGCATCCAATGCTTCGTACGGGTTCTTGAACATACTTCCGGCCGAAAGTCCGTGATGATGTTGGGAAAACCCAACGTTCAAACCAGTTTCACTTCCCTGACTTGAGAACCCATAAATACTCGTCTGGCGAACCGTTACCGGATTGGACAGCAGAGCTTGTGACGTCATTTGCTGCGTCGACGAATCGGAAACGTGAAAGTTGTACGGGTTGTGGTAGGCGTTCAGCGGTTGGCTGTCAGCATTTGAATTTTTTGTAAAAGCCGGACATTGGAAGGTTGGTTTCATTTTTTTGGTTGAAAATAATGATGACGTAATGGGTGGTGTTTGGGGGAAAACCAAGGAGAGGGGCGTTGAATGGAGGGGGCGCTGTGAAGTCGGCTCCTCGGCTGACGTTCTTTCTGAAAATGCGAGGTGTTTAGATTTTACAAGCAGGGCTCGCATGTTAAATTGTTTCACAAAATTTAACGTCAATTAAAAAATGGCAGAACAAGCAATACTAACCGTCAGACTCAACGTGATTTTTTGAAAGGATTGCATGAACGCTGAACTTTAAATGATTTGTTGATGACTTTTTAAATTTGTTGTTGCTGTTGTTGTTGTTGTTTTTACAAATGTTATTGATGCTATTGTTTTCAATGTTTTTATTTGACTGAGATGGTTTCGTTTCAAAGCTATTATTATTATTATTGTTTTTATTGTTGCTGTTATTATTATTATTACTATAATTACTACTACTACTATTGTTGTTGTTGTTGTTGTTGTTGTTTTTAGCGTTATTTGTCACAATAGAAAATGTTTCGTTGTTGTTGACGCCGATCGTGGAACTGTCGTTTAAATTGTTGTTGTTGTTGTTGATGTGTTTGTGTTCGTGAATGTTTGGTGATTGTTCCTGCTTAATTGAGTGTTGGATGCATTTGTTGTCAAATAAAAAATCGTCATTTGATGTTGTTTGTTGATGTGCTTTAAATTGTTGATGCTGTTGTGTTGGTGTTGTTGATTCTGACGAAGACGATGATGATGGCGATGATGATGATGGCGATGAATATTGTGGTGCAACGGTTATAGGTGAATGTGATTGGTGTTGTTTTCTGTGTTGTTGATGTTGTTGATGTTGTTGTTGTTGTTGATGTTGTTGATGCACTGACGTAACGCCATATTTTAAATGTTCATTATTTTGATGATTATTTGTTTCGTGCTCCAAATTAGACTGGTGTTGTTGATAATGGGGCTGAAAATTTTGTTGTTGTTGGAAAATATTAAAATTTTTGTTGAAAGAAAATTCGTTTATGAACAAATTTCTTGCCAGTAAAGCTTGTGGAAGTAAGAAGTGCTGTTGTTGATGTTGTTGTTGTTGATGATGTTGTTGATGTTGTTGTTTCTGTTGATGTTGATGATGTTGCATTTCTAACAACAACAAATGTTGGTGCTGACGTAATTGCTGTTGTTGTTTGAACTGTTGTTGAATTTGTTGCAACATCATCTTTTGAATACCGCTGACCAAGTTACGATGTTGTTGTTGTTGTTGATGTTGTTGCGGTTGTTGTTTTAAAAGACGAACGCTATCAGCATCATCGTCATCGCCATCACTTGCATTCATGTCCTCAATGAATTTGTGAGATTGGACTCCATCAAAACAGAACGTAAGCAAGTGAAATCTGCCTCTCAATGAAATCACATAAAATACGATGAATCAGTTGAGATGATGTTGATAATGATGACAGGAGAGTATCCGTATAAATGTTATACAATCATATGCTGTTATATCATTGATAACTTGATAACGTCATCAATCAATCAATCATTATTTAAATCTTCTTTTAATTAAGAATGTTCTTTTGTTTATGTATCTTTGTATACATATCTTTATATATATATATATATATATATATACATACAATTATTTATATATATATTGTATATGTATGTGTATAAAGATCGCTTCGTTTTGATGAATGATTTCCAATAACGGCAATTAATTTAGCATGAGTTTATAAAAAAAAAATTAACTTAATGATTAGAAAAAGTTCTTACACACGAACGCACACACGCGCACACATACGCACACACACATACATGTATATGTATATATATACACGTACAGTCACAAACACTCGCCTAATTAATGATAAACGAAGGCTTGGTGAACAGTCTGATTCAAACGACAATCATTGAAATATGTGGTGATGTAGACGGATGGATGGATGGATGAACAAATGAAAAATTACGAACTAGGTAAAGAATGAAGGAATTATAGAAGTATTATCAAATAAAATGAAAATAGTAGTAATAGTAATTGTAACAACAACAAATCAACAGCAAAAAAAACAATATTAATAAAAAACCAACAACAAAGATTCCTTCTGCTTTCATAGCAATATTAACATTATTGCTTCTATTATTATAATTTTTTTTATTGGTATTAATGTTATTATTGTTATTGTTGTTGCAATTGTAATTATTGTCGTTGCTGTCACTGTTGCTATTGCAGTTATTGTTATTGCTGTCGGCACATAAATCTCAATATATTCAGCGCAACTTAAATAATCGTCATCAATATGACCACAACACCACCATAGATGGTGTAATTATCATCGTCATCATCATCGTCATCGTCATCATCACCACCACAACCATAATCATCATCATCAACAGTACCATTTTAAGATTATTGTAGCATGTAATTTAAAATATTGATAGAATTTTCATCAGGAAATAAAAATGTATGTGTGCGTGCGTGTGTGAGTACGTGAGTATACGTTTATACACACACAAACACACACACACACACACACACAAATATATATTTATATAAAATGTATGTATAGCTTTGAGCCTGATTTATTTTCATAACAATAATTTTGCTGATACGTTGTTTAAATAAATTGAATCCCTTGTGTTACAACTGCAGTAATAGTATTAGTAGCCGTTAAAAATGATGAAATGATGATGAGGACGACGATGATGATGATGACGGTTGTGATGATGATGACTCAATTTTATTTCTACCATCATACGTATTTATTTGACTGAATCTGATGTTTGCTGCTACTACTAATGTTATCGATGAAGCTTCTACTACTACTAACACTGCTGCTGCTACCACTGATACCGCTGCTACTGCTGCTGCTTTAACAAATAAAATGAAATCGCATTTACTAACCTTGTGAGATAGTTCGGTGAAACAGTTTATAGCAAAAATGAAACAGACGCACAGTTGAAAACAAGAAGATACTATTGATACACATTACTGAAAAATGTATTGTTCTCTTCACTTATTTATAAACTTCTAAAGCTTATAATGCGTACATTTGCAGACGATAATACATTTGATTCTAATTGGTCGAGATGAGCATTTATTCGAATGAATATCATTTTATCGGCCAATAGGAAAATAGAAGCCAAAATTTTCGACCAATTGGAATGGTCCAATCTTCATGAGTTAACCAATGGCGCATGGTTTATATTTTATTACCTGCTACCGTTGACAGCTTCTTAATTGTTATCACGGTTTGATTAATTGTTTGTAATAATACTGCAAATAATTTTTTAGGCAATAATAGTAATAATAATAATAATGATATCATTATTATTTTATTATTATTGACAATGAAATTTACTGTATAACGAATAATTGATTGCATTCAAAGTTTATTTATTTTCATTCAAAGTTTGTTGTAAAACTCCTCAGTTACAACTCAGAAAGGTCAGATGCACCCAACGCCAGTAAGAAACATGCAGGCAGAGGAACGCACTTCACACCTCTCTACAATTAAATTACATTTTTACAATTAAATACATACACGAAGAACATATTTTTAACCGTTCCAGTTGAGTTGCATAACTCGTCCTTTATAACAATGCAACTTCTGCTACTGCTATTGCTGCCCTTATAACTTGAACAACAACAATAACAGCCCCTTCTATAACGACTACTACTAATACTGCAAACTTTGTAGCCATCATCATCATCATCACCGACGTATTATTGATATAGCGCTTGACGCCAGCGACTTATTAGTTCAATATGCTGGTAACATCTGCTCAACTGATCGTCCGCTTGAAATTTAATATCGCCCATCGCCATGAACATTATATTAATATTCTTTTGATTTGCCCATCACTACTTCTATTTTTTGATTAATTTTTGTTATTGTTGTTTCATTTTCCACAAAAATGATTTTTTTATGGACTTTTTTGATCATGTGATCCGTTTGATCATTTTTTCAATTTATTATAACTCTCTTTTCCATCTTGTCTTATCTCAGCAATGTACATCAGTGACTGCAGTCAGTGCGGGCGGTGTTTCCTATCTGTTGTTTATCTACAAACTAACGATTTCATTTATCTCTGTGAAAATTAGAGATATTTCTTCTGCTGTTTGTGACTTGTGCAACTGAAGAATGAATGATTTCTCGTAACAACTTGTCACGAAGCATCTGAGGAAGAAATCATTGAAGCAGACAAATTTAATATAAATTAATTAAATAACTTTTTGTTATTCCTGTGCGACCAGTCTGCCAACCGCACACCATAGAAAATGGGACATAGACAAAGGAACAATTCATCTTTATGATTACGTCACAGTCGCCATATTGGACCATCCGTGGACGATAATACATTTTCCCATGCCTGTCTTCTACGTGATTCAAATTATTATTGCGTTATGAGATGAGTAACTTAGAATGAAAGTCTGCGTGCAAGTGCGTCTCTCTGCGTGTGTGTGCGTCTCTGTATGTGCGTCTGTAAATTTGCGTATGTGTATATGTATGTGTGCATGTTCTTGCAGATGTGTGTTTATCACTAGCTTATTTGAACTTAATTGAAACACTGTACGTTTATGTGAAAGTGATTGGAGTCAGGATGAAGGCAAATTTCTTTTATACAAAAATTGACAACATTTTTCAAATGAATTTATAATACTTATTCAATTAAAAGTAAATTTGAGCCGAATGTTTCGGGAACGTTGTCATGAATGGGAAATCTAAAGAGAATCGGGGATGAGACAAAAATCGGAGGGAATCGGGAACAAATTTCAATTCCCACTCACCTCTCGTGTGGAGATAAGTTGGAACCAAAATGACCAAGCCCCTGCTCTTTTCTGCCAAACATAACTTTTTTAATTGTTTCAAAAATGATAAAACGGATAGCTATCGTTATGTCATCACCATCATCATCATCACTATCATCACCATCACTATCATCACCATCATCATCATCACCATCCACATGGTCTTCACAACAAGCCCGTCAAGTGCAATTCAAGAGCAATGAGTACACAGAATCATCATCATAACCATCTTCATCGTCGTTATCATTATCATTACTGTCATCATCATTATCGCCATAATCATCATCTTTTCAAAATCATTATTTTCGGATGATGTTTTTCTATTTTGCGTTCGTGCATGCATGTAATTATACGCGCCTGTGCGTGTGCGTGCAGACAAACATACAGACGTACACACACATACGTACAAACAAACACACACACATATATACACATACATACAATTAACTAATATCTACTTACAAATGCTCTTTCAACATACTGTTTTCTTTCAGCGTCGCAAAAATTGTTTGAAGATTAATATAGAGAGCGACAACACCCGACCGACCACCAAAAAAGTGAGAGACAGAGAGAACACGATAAAAATGGTAAAGAAGAGAGAGAGAAGAAGAAATCAAAAGAGAGAAAGAAAGAAAGAGAAAGAGAGAAAAGGAGAGAAAAAGAAGGAATAAAACTTAGCGACAGAAACAATTGGCAGAATGCTAATTGGTTTGTTTACGTTCGAGTGCTGACGTAATCTGAGGATGTCAGCGAGATGGCCCCAAGAATAGGGATGTGCGTGTATTAAGAGTCCTATTGACATTTACTTGTCGTAATTGCTGAAATGTTTTTGTTATATTACTTAGTTAGGCTGCTTATACAGAAGTTGTATTTGTTCGTTTATTAATATTTCTTCAATTCGCTATCGCTAGTATGATGATGACGACGACGACGATGATGGTACTGATGAGATAAGTGATGATGATGCGTTGGTTTTTGGCGGGCATTTATAAATTTTATCACGCTCAATTTGAAGTGAGATATTGGATAATATGCGTTCCTCTGCTGCATAATTGTCATACCACCACACCACCACCACCATCATCACATCACTACCATTATCATACATCGTCATATTCGTCAACATCATCATCGTCGTCATCATCCTCACTCAGAACTCCCAAGGGTAATAGTCAAGCAAGCGTTGCATCAATTTGTGCCGAGTGTTTAAATCTTTGGCTGGCATCAAGCTCTTAAGACTTAAAATATGTATGTATGTGTGTGCATGTTTGAGTGTAGGCATGTTTGTGTGTATGTATGTGTGTGTATTTGAGTGTATGCATGTGTGTATATGTATGTATGTAAGTGTGTGTACCTTTGTGTACAGAGTTATTGAGCAGAATTTATTTAAAGTATCGATGGAATTTCAATGCTGGCAGTACCTCTTTTTTTCTTAATTTTTCATTATCATCATTATCACTCTTATTATTGTTGATATTATTATTATTATTATCTTTACCATCATCATCATCGCCGTCGTAGTCGTCATTAAGCAGAAAGTTAAAGAATCTTCATTCAGTAGCAGCCAGAGTGACAACATGTTTGTGTGACATTGAAGCTGCTCGAGTTCTTGAAATATCGTCACCTTCATCATCTTCATCGTTGCCGTCGTTTTCATCAAACGACCGATTAAAATCTTCTCAGCTACCTTCAGCTATTTTCTTGCTTCTTATTATTGCATATACACCTACACACGGTTGTTAACAACACTCAACAATTTCATCGGCAATACCGGTGGTAGAGATGTTCATTTTTGAAAGTGTTGCTGGCACTACCGACAACAATGCTATTGTATTTATGGGAAAGCGGAACTATTATTTTGCCAATAAAAATGCATTCGGTAGTTAATATATAACACGAAAATGACTTCGTAACGATAAATTGTTTGAATCATTAAATTTGAAGCAAGTTGAAATGAAAATTTATTTCCAGGGTGAGATTTTTAGACCTGGAGGTCAATCAATCAATTAGATTTTAAAGCGCTATTTCCGCGATGTTCAACAGCGCTCCTCAATGAATTTTACAAACAGATGGGTCTTGAGATCGGCTTTGAACTTCGTAAGTGATGGAGAAGTAGAGAAGGAAATAGAGAGTTCCAGAGAAAAAGACTAGAAAAAGCAAATGCAGATTTAGCAAGAGTGTTTAACACAAGTTAGGAAGAAGTGAGAACAAGAAGACGATCGTAAACCGGGGTATTTAGGTTCAATAAAACTAATAAAATATACAATTAATATCTGAGTGTCTAGTTATTCACACCAATTTAAAAAACATTTAAAATCTTAAACTGGCGACAAATAAATATGAACACCAACCAAACAAGCCTAGCCATTCTTAGAGTATTTTTAAGAACTATATCAAACATACGTTATCAAACACTTTGGCTGACTTTTGAACACCAATAAAAACTGGGAATTAGCAACAACACGGATGCATTTATGCCTATTTCACGTACATTATTTACAAGTTAGAAGCTTTATCTGCCCGGATTGTTAGCATCGAAATGAAATGACAAATTGCGATTGATGTTAAATTATTCAAAACATTAAACACTTAAAACAATTCTTCACGAGAATTTCAACAATAACTTGGTACGCGCTAAATATAAATCTTATGTAAAGTACTCAGTTGTGCTACTGAAATCCGCCTTCTAC
The DNA here is from genome assembly GCF_000326865.2 of Helobdella robusta. Taxonomy (NCBI): domain Eukaryota; kingdom Metazoa; phylum Annelida; class Clitellata; order Rhynchobdellida; family Glossiphoniidae; genus Helobdella; species Helobdella robusta. The sequence goes on along the minus strand of NW_008705490.1, from coordinate 451,519 downwards.
CAGATAACTGTTCGAATGTGACAAACGATGTCCAGGCAGTCACACTGGTGTTGTTTTGTAATGCAGGAAAATTATGTTTCGTTTCAAATCCTAACATCTCAGGCAAACGTTTTACTGTAGAAAACTTACTCTACACTCCTTTTTTTATTATGGAAGTATAAAACAAACAAAAAAAAAATAAATATTTTTCTAAATGAAAAGATTTTTTGTGAAATCAGCCCATTCAACCGTACGTGTAAGGAAACTCTTGCAATTGCAACATTCACAATGCAGTAAAACAAGGACAGACTCTTAGTTCCAACAGAAAAACTTCAAAGTTAAAAAAAAAACGACGACTCAAACGAACAAAAAAATTTCCTGGTTGGTCGGTGTCTGACGTTCTACGTAAATTGAACGTTTAATAAATAAGGAATGCAAGTAGTTACATTTCAATGGTTCATGATTTTAATTTAGAAATATCAACGAACGCATATCTAAATAACTTCGCTAAGTACGTGCAATATATGCATTTTTATTTCTTTCATACACATATAAAGTGCAAATACAAAGAAGTACATACAAATTAAGTATAGAGAACATACAAATATAGTACAGGTTGACGTTTCCCTAGCATACCGTGTGATGACTCTTCAACCTGAATATAAAACTATTGAGATACAAGTGCACAGTGCAAGCACGCAAAAATTACATGAAACCAATTAGTAAGAATTGTAGCCAGGAGCGTTAGATGAAATCGAATGCAGATTTAAAGAGCAGCCCTCCTCTTCCACCCCTCCCCCTCCCTCTCCCTCTCCACCCACCAGCATTTCTACCCTCCATACGTTCATTCTCCTTTCTCTCTTTAAATTCTTCATATCTGTTTAGTTATTTTTATAAAAATAAAAAATAAAAAATGAATAATGGTGCTGTTACGCAAGTTAATCCAATCTCTGAATGACAAAGAAACATGGAAGCAGTCAACAGAGCACCAACAACAACACATCAACATGCAACCACCAACTTATTAGCCATCCTGTAGAGTTCATCAGGCACATGCTGTTTCGCTTCCTCCATAATTCTTTAAAATAAAATATCTCAGTTAGCGAATAAATATAAATTTGTTGTCAGACTTCAAAAACGCTAAATGAAATTTCCACATTTAACATTACTTTCAAGAAATTCTGTAAAACTATGAACTTTCAAACTTTTGAAAACATCTTTCCAACCTGATCAATTCAGCGGCATACTTATCATCAAATTTGGTGAGAAAGGAGATGGCAATCCCTTCTTTGCCGGCTCTGCCCGTCCTGCCGACCCGATGCACGTACTCCTCGATGTTATGGGGAAAGTCATAGTTGATGACGTGCGTTACATCTTTTATGTCGAGCCCCCTGGAGGCCACATCCGTCGCCAGTAGAATTCTAACTTTTCCTGATTTCAAATCATCGATAGCCTGCGGGGTCACCATCACCATGCATTTTAAGTTCCGTCGTAATGACTTGCAAACCACACCCCACTCCGGCTACCTACTTGCTCCCTGTCCTCCTGATCCCTCGACCCATGAATGGATTGGCAGTCGTGCACTCCTTCAATTGAAAGCTCCGCAGAGACATAATCAACCGTCGCCTTGCGAGCCATGAAGACAATAGCCTGCATGCATGCATGCATGGAAGTCATGGGAATTATAATCAAGTAAAACCATGCCAAGCTTTATATTTTCCAACATCCTGACCAACACCGCAGACATCAACATCACTACCAACACCACCATCATCAACCTTTGAATTTTCATCGATTTCACTACTCAAGAGATATCGTAATTCGTCGAGCTTCTCCTTCTCATCCACGATGCAAATCCTCTGAGTAACGGAGTGCACTGCCGTCAGGTCCAGCGTTCCTATGAACACCTTATCCAAGGCAAGCAATATTGCTACTATTATCTAGTGTCAGTCATTTAACTATTAATTAAACATTAAAATTTTGTCGTTCACAAACACAACATTCTTCATTTTTTTTATACCGAACCTTAGAATATACTGAGCTGTAAAGACTCATGCAAGCATTGATCAGGCGCAGAAATTAATGAACAGCGATAAAAACAATGAATAATCAATTTAAAATTTATACTGCACCACGCTACCACATTACATTATCACTAGACACTCTAAATCAGCCCGAGTAAGCAAAGACAATGACATAACGTAAGTAGACGACATCATGACATCAGTTCATGTGAGTAAACAACACCATAGTATCAAATCAAGCATAGAATCATTTACTTGGATGGGGTCTTTCTGGTAGGAGGCGGCCAGCCTCCGCACCCCTTCGGGCCAAGTTGCACTGGTCATTATGGTTTGTCTGTCTGACCGCACATCAACCAAAATTTTTCTGATCTCAGGCTCAAATCCTAAATCTAACATTCTGAAACAAGGAAAATATATGAAAAAAGCGAAGAATGAATATTAGAGAAAAACAAAACTATGGGACTACATAACTGACTGACCTGTCCGCCTCATCTAGTACAAGGTATGTGACACTCTTCACTGAGACGTATTTATTAACAATTAAATCATAAAGTCGGCCAGGGGTGGCAGCAATTATCTCGACCCCTTCACTGACGTTTGTTATCTGTTCCTTTCTGTTGCCTCCTCCATAGATGCAAAGGCATTTGATACCATGGTACTTGTACTTTTTAACCTCTGTTTATTAAGTTATCTAGATAATAACATCTCTCATCATTATAATCAATCACATTAAAATCAATCAAGTCGTAGAATGCTCATTTTTGCTCATGCCCGAAACTATTGAAAATAACGTCGAGATGAAGTTTTATTTAAATATTAACCAAGATGAAACAACGAAAAATCTATGTTAAGTGTATTAATGAAAAAATAAATGAAAAGGTAAAAATTTTTTAAATATTCAGGAGACCCTGCTCAATTTGCAAGGCCAGTTCACGAGTTGGCGTGAGGATGAGCACCGTCGGTCCACCTCTTTGGTCCCGGGCAACTGTTTGCCCTTCTATGTGCAGAAATGCGGGCAGAAGGAATGCCAACGTTTTGCCCGTCCCAGTTTGAGCTATCCCAATCAGGTCATGGCCTTTCATTATGATCGGCCAGGCTTGCATCTTCAAGTTGGTTCATTAGTATTTAATAAAATATTTCAATAGTGCTAATAAAATGTGGCACTCAACAAATCGAGTGCTTCAAAATTTGAAAACCTGTATAGGAGTCGGCTTGACAAATTTATTGAACTCAATTTCCCTCATAATATCAGGATATTGACTGAAAGCCTGATTAAAGGACGTGATTGGATTTGGGATATGTACACTGGCAGGTGACTTCGCAGCACCTTCATCTTCATCGTCACTGTCTGGATTGATTCCTATTAAACTAACTACAACTATATCCTGGTTGGCTTTCCTTATTTCGTCAACTTCCTGCTGAGAAAGGCAAGTGATCTCCGGGTGCTCTACATAAAAGTCTTTTATTATTCTTGGCAACTTTGCAAGTTCTTCCTTGGAATAAAATTTTATATATTAATATATATATATATATAAATATATAAAATATACACACAACGATATAAATATGCATCAAGTTATCACTTTCATGTAAGCTTTGCATATTTTCCTAGCTTCTATCCAGTTCACTCTTGGTTTCTGTGCAGCATCAACACCATCATTATTCGACTTATTTCTCTCTTCAATTTTTTCAAAATTTGCATTCCCGTCAGAGCACTCCTCTCTGTTCTGTCGTGTAAATCTTGAACTGTTGCCAAAGCTAGTTTTTCTAGAATTGCTTGACTCAACTAATTTTGTTAGGTGTCTTTCCGCTTCAGCTACATGATCTTCTTGACCACTAATGAAAACAGAAATTTTACCATCACAATCAACTTTTGATTTTTCTATTCTAATCCTAGTTCTCGTATTTTCTTGAATTTCTTTGATTTTGCTTCCACTTTTCCCAATAATCATGCCAACAGAAGACTGAGGTACTTTCATTTCAAGAACTTTGTTTGCAGCAGACGACTGACTTTTAAAATTTTCAGATTTAAACCCACGTTTCATAAAACTATCCCTATCAGATTTATCTTTTTGTTGTTGAAACTGATTTTGTTTTGTGAAAGAACTAAAGTCTTTCTTTGGCTCATCAAACCAATCATGATTAGCTTCATCTGGAGCAGATCTTACCACGGATTGATTATAATAAATTTGTGGCATTGGAGAATTGCTTGCAACATTCACATTCGAGTGTGATACATTCTCATCCACATCATCCCAATTTTCTTCAAACATGGTAATATTTTATTTCTTTTCTGGAATAAAAAACAAAATCCATTGATTAAAACTAAATTATGAAAAAAGAACAAATAAAATATTTTTAAAAAGCATTATTTAAAGTGTTTGAAATCATGATAGATAACAAAAGTTTTACACAAGTATAGACTAAGACTAAGGCATAGGTGATGTAAAATTTAATTTAATTTGAATAGATTATAATTATTTAATGTAATAAACTATAAAAAATATTTTAATAGATAGTTCTACATCAAATGTGCATTAAAATAGGCAATTTTGTAATACCAACCTGCAAACCTAATTAACATTTCTAAACCATACAAAAAGATATTTTGTGGACTGCATAACAAAAGTTCTGTAAAATAATAATGGCCCCAAGACTATTTTTTTTTGCTTCTTTTAATCTTTTAATCTTTTAATCTTACACTTGTTTTAAATTAACAAATGTTAATAATAATAAATAATGTGTCATTGATTTAATTAATTAATACACTGTCCTATACATAAAATTTGCACTGGAGCGCTCAGGATGAGCTGACATCTAGATTCCAACAAAATGCCTGCTGTTGAATTGAAACAAATGCTGCTTTTTTAAATGATGCTTTTTGTTTGAACAGTTGAAGAGATGGTTGTTGAATGTTGTCTGACAGATGGGCAGACAGTTCCACAAAGGAGAACAAAAAGAAAGTCCTCAATACTATTAGCAAATATTTTATTATTCTATCTATTATATTATAGCAAGTGTCGATTTACTAACTAATCTAACCTAAAGCCTGGTACTCCATGGTTGATTTATCTGTGGTTTTTTTTAGAGTTTCTTTATTTTATTATATTTCAAGATTTAGTTAGAAAAACGAAACTTCATTTTTTAAAGCTCCCGTTTTTATGTATTTATTAGTGTATTTGTAAGCGTCCTTTAAAAAGATCTCAGAGACAAAAATAATAATTAAAAAAATTGAAATACAAAAAAAAAAAAATTAAAAAATCGAACCAACCAAGGCATTCAATTAAAATTCCCACGATTTTCATGACAACCTCAGTGAACTTGGTGAGGGTCGCCTTGGTTTACTTAATTACTTAATTATTCTAGTTATATATTTCAAACAGTATCTTATTGAACAAAGTAGTACCATAAAATGAATAAAAATACTTTTTTTTTTAAATTTTAAAAATTCTAAATTTGATTTCATTGCGATATCGATAATGATGATTGTGACCTGACTAATTAAAAAACATCAAATAAAATGTATTAAATAGGATTGGTAATTCGTTGTGAAATCGTTAGAGAAAATGACGTCATGTTAGCGGTAGTTATTTTACTGCATGGTAGTTAATCAGCCTGTATTAAGGTTTTATTCGATTCCTATCAAATGAATTTGACCAAATATCATACGTAGGCATAACTAAATAAAGAAATAGACAGATAGATATATATACGTATTACGTAGTTATAATACATTTATAATGTTGTATTTACACATTCAAATTGTACAATTGTGTTACGGTGTAGTCTTAAATTATTTCGAATTCTCTCAGAAAAATTTAAACTTTTTGCTATATACTAGTAGCTTTTATAAACAATTTAAAAAAATTTTTTTATCACGATATCGATAATGATTTTGGTGACCTGACTGATTAAAAAGCATCAAAGAATATTTTTAAAATAGGATGGAGAATTTGTTATATTGGGATATTCGTATATAAAGGGAGCTAATTTTAATATAAAAGCGCTTATAAATCTACGCATATTGGCTCAGCCTGGCTTGGCTCGGCTTGGCTCGGCTTGGAATTGGATGTTAAGCAAGGTGTGGTCTCAAACTATTTTGAATTCTTCCGGAAAAATTTGAACTGCGTGCGTACATATATATAAATCTACGAACATTGGCTTAGCTTGGCTTAGCTCGACTTGGAATTGTATGTTAAGCAAGGTGTGGTCTCAAACTATTTTGAATTCTCCCCGAAAAATTTGAACTGCGTGTGTACATGTATAGCACTGATTACTATTGCTTTTATAATGAATTTATATTATACTGATGTGAATGATGAAAATGTATGGTTGAAACGAGTATAAATAGGAGCTGAGACAACATGAAAATCAGATCAGGCATTCTGCTTCGCTTGAAGCAGTCTGCTTGATCTCATTTATTTTATTTTTATAATTTTTTTATTTTTATTTATTTTATTATATAGAGTTATATATGTTGCCTGTGGTTTGTGTGTGGTATTTTTTTATATTTTAGGTGGGTTCTTTGGCGGTTGCTCATACACACATACATACATCATGTTTGTTTGTGTGGTAGTATTTTATGTTCTGTTTTACTCTTTTTTCTCTTCCTTCATGAGTCTTGAGTTAAGTTAATGAAACATAGGTAGGTGAGATTAAAAATTAATTTATTATATAGGTAGGCTAGGGCATAAGGTAATTTAGTTATATAGGTAGGTTAGGGACTTCTATTCTTTTACTCTACTTTGTGGTGTGTTTTTCGTTTTGTGTTTTTGTTTTGTTTTGTTTCACACCATACATTCAGCAGGTACGCGGTGGTTCCTGGTTTTAGTGGGATTTTTATTGATTGAATGTGGTAGTATGCATGGTTATATAGAGTTATATAGAGTTATATATATAGATACCTTTCTTTGAGGTTTTTTTCTTTGCCGACCGGTCGGCTTCTTTGCGTTTCTCTATTTTCATTTTAATTATTTAAATAAATAAGATTTTTCCATTCATTTAGGTTTATTCAGGTTCATTCATTCAGGTTGAAGCTTCCAGAGGAATTCATCGTGGACGATCAGAATGGTTGTGGTGTCACGCTACGTTCGTTCATTCATTGGCAAAGAATGCACGCCTGGCTGGGGTTTGTTTTACGATTTTTTTGCGGTTCCTTTTTTGCCAGTTGGCTGGCTTTTACGGCTGGTTGGTTTCGCCGCGGCTCGTTTTACTATTTTCATTTAAATTAATTAAATAAATGAGATTTTTTCATTTTATTCAGGTTGAAGCTTCCAGAGGAGTTCATCAGGGAAGATGTCAGGCTACGTTCATTCAATCAGTGGCAAAGAATACACGCCTGGCTGGAATACGTTTTATTCTTTTTTATTTATTTTATTATATAGAGTTATATAGAGTTATATATGTTGCCTGTAGTTTGTGTGTGGTATTTTTTTTATATTTTAGGTGGGTTCTTTAGCGGTTGCTCATACACACATACATACATCATGTTTGTTTGTGTGGTAGTATTTTATGTTCTGTTTTACTCTTTTTTCTCTTCCTTCATGAGTCTTGAGTTAAGTTAATGAAACATAGGTAGGTGAGATTAAAAATTAATTTATTATGTAGGTAGGCTAGGGCATAAGGTAATTTAGTTATATAGGTAGGTTAGGGACTTCTATTCTTTTACTCTACTTTGTGGTGTGTTTTTCGTTTTGTGTTTTTGTTTTGTTTTGTTTCACACCATACATTCAGTAGGTACGCGGTGGTTCCTGGTTTTAGTGGGGTTTTTGTTGATTGAATGTGGTAGTATGCACGGTTATATAGAGTTGTATAGAGTTATATAGAGTTATATAGAGTTATATAGAGTTATATAGAGTTATATAGAGTCATATATATAGATACCTTTTTTTGAGGTTTTTTTTCTTTGCCGACCGGTCGGCTTCTTTGCGTTTCTCTATTTTCATTTAAATTATTTAAATAAATAAGATTTTTTCATTCATTTAGGTTCATTCAGGTTCATTCATTCAGGTTGAAGCTTTCAGAGGAATTCATCGTGGACGATCAGAATGGTTGTGGTGTCACGCTACGTTCGTTTATTCATTGGCAAAGAATGCACGCCTGGCTGGAGTTTGTTTTACGATTTTTTTGCGGTTCCTTTTTTGCCAGTTGGCTGGCTTTTCCGGCTGGTGGGTTTCGCCGCGGCTCGTTTTACTATTTTCATTTAAATTAATTAAATAAATGAGATTTTTTCATTTTATTCAGGTTGAAGCTTCCAGAGGAGTTCATCAGGGAAGATGTCAGGCTACGTTCATTCATTCAGTGGCAAAGAATACACGCCTGGCTGGGATACGTTTTATTCTTTTTTCTCTGTTTTTCTCTGTAATTTAACATTAAGTAAGAATGCTCACACGCACACACACACACACACACACACACACAATTACATTAAGTAGCTATATAGGTAGGTTAGATAGGCATAATTTTAAATGTAGGTAGGATAGATAGGAAGCATCCAACACTAATGTAGTTGAATAGGTAGGCGCGTAAGTTTATCGCTTCTATTTTTTTCTTGCACCTACATTACACGCATCAGCGTATTACACACACACACAAATACATACATAAACACATATGTTAGTATTTGAGCGTAGTTTTATTTTCATTACACATTCTAATTTATTATTACTAAGGTTTAGAGTAATTTAATTTCATAGGTAGTCAAGGGCAATAATGTAATTCTAGGAACAATCTTTTAATATAAATTAAAACGCTGTAAGTGTATCGATAGGTAGGTTAATTATTAAGTTTTATATTATTATTATTATTATGTTGGAGCCCAAGGCATTACGTAGGTGGTGGGGTGGGTGCCGAAAGGCCAATGAATTGGGCTCTTGAGTTTTGTAATTTTAGGTAAGCTAGTGCCGTAATGTAATAAATAGGTAAGTTAAGCTACGTTGTAACACATACTCATTAATAGATTTAGGGTTTAAGTTTTATATTATTATTACTAAGTTGGAGCCCAAGGCATTATGTAGGTGGTGGGGTGGGTGCCGATTGGCCAATGAATTGGGCTCTTGAGTTTTGTAATTTTAGGTAAGCTAAGGCCTAATTGTAATGAATAGGTAAGTTGAGGGTACGATAGCCGATAGACTCTGAATTTCAAAGTCCGTTGTCAGAGTTAAGCCTTGGTGGCCAGTGGTGAACCGGCAATGGTTTACTATCCGGACGGCAATGGTTTACTATCTGCACAGTAATGATTTACTATGCGGCACGGCCATAGTCTACTACCCGCACGGCTTCCGGACGGCAAATGGTTTACTATCCGCACGGCAATAGTCTACTATCCGCACGGCAATGGTTTACTATCCGGTGCCCTGGCTATCGGTGAACCTCTGTGCAAGGGACTGAGAATGAAGGGGGATTTTCGACTATCGTACCATTAATAGTTTTATATAGAATTAGTTAAGGTAATTGAATAGGTAGATAGGATTATTTTTATTAGGTAAGCAATTGAGATGCAGGCACTGCTAAGCTTTCTTATGAGAATCTTCTTTTTCTATCTTCATCAACACGGGCTGTGTTTCAACAACAATTTCGGGGAGGACTGGCACCAGTTTTGGAGGACAACGTAGGAACCGGACCGCATTCAACATTCTGTCTTTGTCGAATGGACGACAGTAAGTTTTTTACATTTTACTAACTTTATTATTTTAAAATATTATTTATTTGACATTATTTTCATTTCATAATTTTTTTGCTTCTAAGATTCTAACATTCATTTACTACTACGCAAATAAAAAAATTGTCTACAGGATGATGAGAGGTGGGCAGTGGTGGGAGTCAGCACGTTTCAGGTGGTGGTCTCATGATGATGGTGGTGTAGGAAGAATCAGCTCGTTGGCAGTTCGACTGACACTCTGAAGTCTTGTGTGCCGACCAGATGGTGGTGTTTGGTGCAATGGATTACAGTAAAGACAATTTTTGAAGTAAGGTTCATTCGTTCATTTGATCACTCAAACTTTAAAATTATTCTTTCATTAATTATTTCGTTAATTCATTCTATTCATTAATTGAATCATTGATTGATTAATTCATGCATTCATTCACTCATTCATTCAACCAATTATTCAATCATTCAGTTAATCATTTATTCGTTCGTTTGTTCCTTTGTTTCTTGATTTACTACTACGCTAATAAAAAAGTCTACAGAATAATGAGAGGTGGGCTGTGGTGGGCGTCAGCACGTTTCAGATGGTGGTCTCATGATGATGGTGACAATTCGAAGATAATATTAAAGGGAAATTTGTTTTTGTTCCATCGTACCATTGAAAGTACTCGAATTTCAACAAAGGATTGAGTGTTATCTCTAAAAGTTAAGTTCCCTATTTTTTTCAATGGATTGTTTTTTATTTCAATGAATTAGTTTTTTTTCAATTTAGTGTATTTCAGTTTCCGGTCATATTCATTCCATCGATGCGTGTCAGATGATGGTCGGTGCAATGGAGGTTCGTCCGTGGTGAGTGAAGAAGTTTCTGGAAAGTACACGCCCGCACATTTACACACACACACACATTAATACAACTCACCCGTACACAAAATCCATTCATTTGGTGTCGTTGTTATGTTTCTCTTCAATTTTCTGTTTTCTTTACCGGACTTAATTTAATTCATAGGTAAGTTAGGGATTGAGATGAGTTGAACAATCGTAGGTAGGCTAGGGCTTAATATTAGTTAAAAAGTTTCAAGTAAAATAAAAACGCTGAAATATGTTAAATAAAATACCTGAAACGTGTAAAATGTAAAATTCCTAAAACGTACGTAAAAATACAAATTTGTAGGTAAGTGGTTTGAGTTAATGATTATAAGTAAGCTAGGGCCTTGAGAGTAATTTAATTGTAGGTAGGTGACTGACTACTATTCTTGCGACTTCTTACTAGTTTTGTGTGATGTGTTTGTTTTTGCTTCACAGCACCACACCAACAAAACAAACTACATTTCATTCTCGTCGTCGCCTTAAATTTTACCTTTTTGAACAATCTTTTTAATAATGTCTATTTATTTACTTA
>NW_008705490.1:395557-440419 GCF_000326865.2 Helobdella robusta | reverse complement strand
TTAATTATTTATTAAATGTTGACTGGTTTCTAGTTTTTTTAATTTGGTTATATAATTTTTGGATATTTCTCGATTTATTTTGTATATATGCATGTATAAATAATTTCTGTTTGGTATGTTGATTTAGTCATTATGATATGCTGTGAACTGTTCTTACTAAATGCTATTGTTACGTGAATCATTCTCCGAGAACTACTAAGGAGTGTGTATAATAATAATAATAATAATAATAATGGATAATAATTATTTTTTATCGGTCGATATTTTGTTATATTTGTTTGTTTAAAATACGAATTTTTAAAAAAATTGACTTTTTTAAAATTTTAATTAACCGTCATTTTCTATTTTTGATTGAATTCAAATAAAAGCTACCACTGTGTTTGTCTTTCTTTACTGAAATCTCGAAGTTGTTTGTAGATATGTACGGTTAAGTGTTTGAGTTTGAACAAGCCTTGAAAATATTTTTTTTAATTTTTTTAATTTTTCGTTTATTTGGTTCATTCAATTTGGTTCATTGATTGGTCGATTGGTTGGATGATTAGTTTATTGAATGAATGGTTGGTCGTTTGATTGGTTGATTGGTTGATTGATTGATTGATTGGTTAGATGTTTGATTGATTGATTGATTGATTGATTGATTGGTTGATTGATTGATTGTGCATATATGGATGATTTTATTAATTTAGTTAATGTTGTTTTGGCTTTCCATATTTTACTTTTAAGCAGGTAGTTTATGCGGTTGACTTCAATTAGTTAGCTATAAATGATAAACGTAAAGATTACCCCGTCTTTTCTCCGTATTTTGTGTCGCTAGAAGAGTTGTTGGGTGACTGTTGATCTATCTTCTGCGAATAAATATTTTTAATCATGGACATTTCTGAAGTTGAAGTATTTGTTAAGAAAATTCAAGGTTGAATAACTGGTTTTTTTTATTTTTTAAAAATTTTGTTTTTCAAGTTAATAAATTTATTAAAAAAAATTTATTCAATATAATTTTTTTATTAACAAATACATAATCAAATAATATAATTATATTATTAGAAATTGACTGAATTTCGCTTTCATGTTAATTCTATTCTATAATAGTTTTGTCAGGTGATAAATCTTATCACAACTGATTCTATTTCTTCACTCTTTCTCGTTCTTCACTCTAATCTAGTCTACAGAGATACTGCTACATACTGTTTTGTATTGTTTGTTTATCTTTATATCATTTTTATTGCACTCTTAGTCTGTCCTTATGTCTGTGCATATGTGTATGACGTCATATGTACATGTGTGTATGGCAATATATGTGCATGTGTGTATGATATATGACATGTGCATGCTGCAATAGTGAGTGATTAGTTTAGGTAATAAGAAGTAACAGTAAATTAACACTAAGTTGATTTTGTTTTCAAATTTGAAAGAATCAAAAAGTGAAAGCTACAATAGAGAAATGTTAGGATCTCCGAAAAAATTATTAAAACTTGATCCCAGCCAATCCTCAAATGGCGTTGTCAGTGACCACAAGTTTCAAGAACTAGCTGGCAACATCTTCCATCACTGCAATGAATCGTTGAGTCTTGAGTTAGGTGACGCTTATGATGTCCCCCAATACCCGATTCACGAGATTCAACAGAAGAAGGAGCTGATCAGGCAGATGTCCAAGTATATATATGTTCTATCATTCTTTTTTTCTTTTCACTGTAGTAATAATATTGCTATTTTTATTAATATATATTGCTTCTTATTTTAACCATATATTAATTTTTAACATTGCTTCTTGAGCTTATTGTTGTATTTTTGTAATATTACTGCTGTAGGTCAGAGTATTATAACTGATAAAAATAATTTTTTTTCAATTATTATGTCACATATTTAAGGCGTTTAAATATTATTTTAATTTAATGAATTTAATCTCCTGACAGTCGAATGTCCAGGTAGACTGCTTGTCTGTTGTCTGTGTTTATGTGTGTGCCTGCATGTGTACTTGTGTGTGTTTGTGTGTGTGCATTTGTAATAATAATGTTTAACAAAATTCACAATTTAATATCACTGCATATTCTTTTGTTGAGTGTGTTTTAATTTTTGGTTACCACTAACATGATCTGTTGTCTGTTTTGAGGTTGTTCTGCAGTTTAAATATGACTAGAGATGATGACGACGATGATGATGGTGACAACGTCTTTGATGGGGAGAATAATTTTTGTAGTAACTGGTTGATTGTAACTTGATTATAAAATTTACTGGATACACTCTTCTTTTCTGAATTTAGATGTTTTGCTGTGCTTTTTGGTTTGTTATCTGATATCTATTTGCACTGTGGATTAAGTTTACGACTCATAATGCTTTTCTTTTCTTTTTTTTATCTTATTTATAATTTTTTCAGCTGTTGATGAATTGTGAAACTGTTCAATTTTTTATTAATTTAAAAATTATTTATCAACCATTCAATCAAATAAATTTTTGTTGGAATAAGAACTGTACATGAATTAGGGGACCCATCCTGCCAATATGAGATACCGTTGTAATAAATAGTTTTGCACTGAGATTGTTCATGTCAGCCACAAAGGAACTGAGTTAAATTTAAATTTTTAATTGTGATATACTGTAATAGAATTATTGTGAGGTATGGGTCATTTCAACCAACCAATCCAACTAACCAATCCGCATGTCAACCAGCCAGCCAGCCAATCAAGCAACATTTAACAAAGCATCACATCTGTCTAATTGCTCCAATTCTTTGTTCTACCTGACTTCAATTTTAATTAGTCTTGTTTGTTGCACTCATTCATTCATTTATTCATTCGTTCTTTGTTCATTTGTTTATTCATTCATCAGTACATTTAGCCATCCATTCTATCTCTCTTCTCTCTCTCTCTTCTCTCTCTCTCTCTCTCTCTCTCTCTCTCTCTCTCTCTCTGTCTCTCTGTCTGTCTGTCTGTCTATTTTTTTATCTATCTATCTTTCTTTCTTTCACAATATAGTTACCATGCACATAACATACAAACAAATGAATGGCCCACCAAGTTCCCAACACAAACCCACACTCACATGCACAAATACATTCATACATACACACCATGACTTAAATTCATGCCACTGATCTTATCAAATGTTAGTCCACACCACATGTGTGATGATGTTAATGATTATTTTTTTTTTATCTATCCTAGCATGTGCACCCGCCTGCCTGCCTGCCTGCCTGCCTGCCTCTTCATCTTGTTCATTTCTGTTCCAATGCATGTATGTAAATGTATGATTGTGTATGGTATGTGTGTGCATATATATACTTGTGTTTGTGTGTATATATGTATGCATGTTGCAGAATGAAACACTCTAGCATCTTGTAATTTGAAGACACCTGGTGATTAGTACAGGTGTAGCCATAAATATATACATGTGTGTGTCTATGTTTTGTATATATTACATAATATATTGCGTAATGTCTATGTACAGGTAGATAAGGATAAATATGCCTGTGTGTGCGTGTGCGTGCGTGCGTGTGTGTGTGTGTGTGTGTGTGTGTAGATGTATAAAAGTGATTTTACTGATGGACTTGGTTGTCAAACTGGTAGAGTTTGAAGATAGATAGATGCCCGTGTATGTCCATTTCATTTCTGTGCTGTCAATCCTATTCCATCACATCACATTGTTTAAGCTGCTGATTTAGTTTCTGTTTTTCATTAACCATCGGTTATGTTAATCGTTAGTTGTATCTGAAACAGCGGAGACACACAACAACACAACAACACAAACAAACAATTGTGCATGCATATTCAATATACACACCAATTTAAAGGATTTTTGAAAACTTAACAATTGAAATCATTTGATCTAATAATGTTAATCATTGTTATTAATTACACTAGCACCATTTAATAAGATTTCAGTTACGTAACAATCCATTAGTAATTCTATTTTTGGTGTCATAATATTAACTACAATATTAATTATTATTTTCATTATTAATAAATTATTATGTTGTAGTATTTGTTGATTTTTTTACAACACTCACGCTGTTAACCCAGGCATGGAGATAAAGTGCATTCTGGTTTGTGTTTCAATACGTTAGTGTTTTTACATTAGTGTAACGATCGTAATGTTGATGTTATAACAGTGTTAATGTCATACTGATGTCGGTGTTATCTTGATGTTATTATCAAGCTCGTCTATACATTGTTTGTATTATTGCTGAGTGATGGCTATGGCTCATAATGGAGTTGTTGTTACTGCAAAGCTGTTAATGATGTTGGTTAATTAGCAGTTGTTACAATACAACATACTTATCTGATTAGATATACATGTGTATATCTGCTTTGTCCAGCTATGATATATGATACATGATATATGATACATGATATATGATACGTGCGTTTGTGCTCCTAACAATATTCAGTTTGGCTTTTAACATTTTGTTGTTAATTCATTTTTTGTTTAAATTTTGAGTCTTTTTGGTTGAAACTTCAATTTTCAAGTTAATTTTCTTATTTGGATTAAAATTTTCTTTGATATTTTTTCATATTGTTAGATATTTCGAAATGTGTCATTAGCAAGTACACATGCACATATACGTAAAACATTTACATTATGAAGTATTCTCTCCCTCCCTTTCTACTCCTCTCTCTCTCTCTCTTTTTTTTTCTCTCTCTTTCTCTCTCTCATCTAATGATTAAATTTTGTAATACTTGACATGCAGGCACATAGGTAGGGTATGGCATATCACAGCAGAAATTGAAATAATTTCATGCTTGTTTCTTAGATTAAGTTTTTTAATTTTGTTTCGATAGATCTGGAGACTTTGTTTTAATATTGCAACCATTATTATTATTATTATTATTATTATTATTATTATTATTATTATTATTATTATTATTATTATTATTAATTGAAGTAATAATAATAATCTTAACTTATTAACACACTTCAACACAAATTTATAAGATGGAATGAGTTTTAATGAACTTCATTGAATGAGCAGGAGTGCAACGACAATAAGACAGGACCAACAACTGCATCAACTTCTTCAACAACAGCAGCAACAATCGTGTAGAGATGGGAGACCAGCAGCAACGACTCCGTCAGCAGTAGCAGCAGCAGTAGCAGCCTCATTGGATGATCACTCGCCCCACATGTTGACCAGTATGGTCTTGCCGAGTATCGTTCAAGAGCTGAAGAGTGAGGAGGATGAGGAAGATTTGATGCCGAGTTTCATGAGGGTGGCCATCAGTGGCGAGGAAACTAGTGGGGTCAGTTTGTTTGCTGGTGTGCGTGTATCTGTCTGTGTGCGTGTGTGTCTGTCTGTGTGTGTGTGTGTGTGCGTGCGTGTGCGTGTGTTCATCTGGGGGAGGCTGATGTGGTAGTGATGTGGTGCAACTTTGACGATGTTATTAAATATAAATATTACTTTTACGACAGGTTCCATTTGCAGACCTGCATGAAGCATCAGATGCCCTCATAAAGGCTCTCCTTATAAGGTTTGCATGCACACACACATAAACATACATGCACACGTATAAGTGTGCACACATGAACATACACTCCTACTAACATCCACACACACACACGCACATTCACACATACACACACGTACAGAGCGAAATATATGAAGGCATCACACCAGTCCTTCCCGACGATAACGAAACGTTTTTTGAGAAGAGTTTGTGACGAGGAGCATGATTACCTGGCCGAAGATGACAGCATCGTTCACCAGAAGAAGGAAAGTATCTTAGGTCGGAGTCTGTTTGTTGGTTTAGCTGGTTGGATGGTTGGCTGGACGGTTTTGGATTATCACGTCACTTTCATTTTGACTTTATCACCGTCATCATCATTATTATCTCAATCATCTCTCATGGTTCCATTAACGCATAAGATGGACAAACTTAAAGCCACACACTAATGATGATCATCGTTGACGACGACAGACCACCCGATTGATGCACCTTCTGGCCACGGAGCTCCCTTTGAATGCACCATGGAACCGCCAGCCAACTACCATCTCCAAGTTAGGAATGGAGTTTTCCAGGTTTCGAAGAAGAAGAGGAAGAAGGTTGAGGTGCCAGGAGTTGATGATGGTGAGAGCAGTCGCTTGGTTGGTGATGGGGAGGAGGAGGAGGAGGGGGAGGATGAAAATGATGGGTCGTTGTTTGCACCACCATTCACACTGGCCGAATTCATTGCTGATCAGAATTTGCTGTTTGCCCTAGTCGCAGATGGTCCCATGTGAGTTTTGATCGGTGATGATGTTCGTGATGTTCGCGACGATGATGGTGCTTCGGTGGTGATCAGCATGGCGATGACAACAATTTTCACACACACACACACACACACACACACACACACACACACACACACACACACGCACGCACAGTAAATCTTTCTGTTATCGTCGTTTGAACTACCTGACCTCCAAGCACGACCTCCATGTCCTGCTGAATGAGATCAGGGAGGCAGCCACCCAGAAGCAAGTATCACATCGAGACTTCTACAATGTCAGGAAGGTTGGTTCTTCGTCGGTTTTTTTTTTGTTTGATGTGTGTACATGTATCTGTTAGGCTAGATTATTTTCAATAGTTCGATCATCTGAAATGAAATTGCACTGCTTGCGTCTGATAAGGTGGACACGCACGTACACGCATCGTCATGCATGAGTCAGAAGCATCTGCTGCGTTTCATTAAGAAGAAGATGAAGAACGAGATGGGAGTGGCCGTCTGCAAGTTGGCCGATGGAACATCTATGACCTTGCAACAGGCTCGTTTTGATTGGTTGGCTCGTTTTGATTGGTTGGTTGGCTCGTTGTTTGAATTGAAGACTGGTTGGTTAGCTGATTGTTACTGCCTCCTGTGGCTTTTATAAAAATTTGAAACTTCTCAGGTCTTCAAAAGTCTCAACCTGACAGCATTTGATCTGAGTGTGGATATGCTGGACGTTCATTGTGTTAGTTTTCATTTCGTTGCTCTTAAAATCATCTTTATTTCCACGTTTTTTTTATTTTCTATTCCATCCCGTCATCATGACGTCATCACAACACAACCGTGTGAACATCGTCGTTGCTGCGTCACCCGCGACCAGGATCGAAACACATTCCATCGTTTTGACAAGTTCAACGCCAAGTACAATCCAGTCGGCGAGAGCAGGCTGAGAGAGATCTTCATAAAAACTGACAACTACATGGAGGGCAGGTACTTTGCCGAAATATTGAAGGTGCGTTCGCTTCTCGCTGGTTGGTCACTATTGATTGATTCACGTCACATGACTGCTTTCTTTGATGACGTAATAAACAGGAAGTGATGTCAGACCTGGAGGAGAGCAAGTATCAGAACGCCGAGTACCGTCTGTCTATCTATGGAAGGTCGAGAGATGAGTGGGACAAGTTGGCTGCCTGGGCGGTCAAGTACAACATGTACTCGGACAATGTTCGTTGGCTGGTGCAAGTACCAAGGCTGTTGTAAGTACTCACGTTGATGGCGCTGTTGTTGGTGATGGCGATGGTGACGTTTGTGGTGGATGAAAAGTGCCTAACCCAACAAACCACCATGCAGTGACGTGTACAAAGTCAATGGACAAGTGGAGAACTTTGAAGAGTTGATCACAAACATATTCGAACCACTGTTTGAAGTTACTAACGATCCAAGCTCTCATCCTGATCTACATCGGTTCCTTCAATATGTATGTTCGTTCGTCTGTCTGTCTGTCTGTCTATGTGTCTGATTTTTTCGTTTGTACTTTGTGGAAATTGAAACTAGCGATTACTAACGAAAGGTGACAGGGATTGACTCGGTAGACGACGAATCGAAACCGGAGCGCGTGATGTTCGATAAGGACGCAGCACTGCCCAACGAATGGACCAAGCACGATAACCCCTCCTACGCTTACTACCTGTACTACATGTTCGCCAATCTCGTCGTCCTTAATAATTTCAGGAAGTTAGTGTGTCTCATGGGGGATAACTTAATATTTAACAAAAAAAAGAACAACATGAAAAACAAACCACGACACGAACAACCAGCCAACCCCAATCAACCACAACCAACAATTAACAGAGCAAGAGGCTTTTCAACATTCGTATTGAGGCCACACTGTGGCGAGGCTGGACCCGTCCACCATCTGGTCACTGGCTTCATGGTCGGCCAGAACATTTCACATGGACTCCTCTTAAGAAAGGTGATGATTGGATGATGACGATGAGGACGATGGGGATGAATGAAAAGAAGGTAACGCTTCTTAAAAACTATCCACATCAAACTTTTAAAACGTACTAACGAACCTACCAACCAACCAACAGGCTCCAGTTTTGCAGTACTTGTACTACCTCTCTCAGATAGGGATTGCCATGTCACCCCTTAGTAACAACTCCCTCTTCTTGAACTACCAGCGGAACCCACTCATCGAATTCCTCGGTCGGGGTCTCCTCGTCTCCCTCTCAACTGACGACCCTCTTCAGTTTCATTTCACCAAGGTTCCTCTCTTTCTTTCTTGCTGATGTTCTTTCTATCTGCAATGCTGTCCTTATTTATAATCTCGCAAATGTTGTTGTTAACATTTTGCATCGTTAGGAGCCGCTGATAGAGGAATACAGCATCGCCGCGCAGGTCTGGAAGCTGAGCAGTGTGGAGATGTGCGAACTTGCGAGGAACAGTGTCATCATGAGCGGATTCCCTCACGAGGTCCGTGGCTTCCTTTCCAACTCCTTTCTTCTCCATTCTTATCTTCTCCTATCTTTCTGATTTATTATGCTACTCTGCTGAAAAAAATTTGCAATTTTCAGATAAAAAAGTTCTGGCTGGGACCGAACTACACGAAGGAAGGAGTGGCCGGCAACGACATGTCGCGAACGAACGTGCCTGACATCAGGGTGGCATTCAGACACGAGACCTTCCTTGAGGAACTCTCAACTCTCTTTCATACTCTCAAAGATTTGGATTGCATGGATGCTGCTTTCAATTAGCTGATTGGAGTGATTTCACTTGGTTGATGGAGTGCTTGATTGATTAACTGTTTGGTTGTTTAAGTTGGTCGGTTGGTTGGTTGGTTAATTGACCGGTTGATTCACTGAGTGATTGGTTGTTTGTTTGTTAATTGATTGATTGATTGTTGAAGATTGTTGATGTTATTGGTTAATCGAAATATCGAAATATCTTAGAATTGATTTTTTTATTCTTTCGTAGCAGATTTTTATGACGGCTTTTGTGTTCTTGTTTTGAGAATATATCAGTTCTTTTTCTTTTACTAATGTATCATTTCCTTTAATTTTTAGAAGCACATTAGCATTATTTCTGCTGTGATTACATTCTGTTTAAACGCTGAAACATTCGCCTGCAGTTGATTCTTCTTAGAAGTGTTCGTGGAAACGCTTGCTTCATGCCACCATTTGATCAAAATTCCATTTTATTAATCGCCTGTTGCACATTTCATTGACTGATTGGCAATCCACCGTGATCAAACGCCTGCAACTCTTTTACATTTCCTTCTTAATCTTAATTCCTGTTCACTTTTTCGTTCATTAATTTTTATCATAACATTATTGATCTTGTAATTATAAATTGTTGTAGGTTCGAATTATGTTGTATCTAAATTATAATCAATCTTATATGTACAATCAAAATCGGTTCAGTCTGACAGTCAGTTACAAGCAATTATAACTGTCAATGCATAATTATTAATCATTGCCGTAAGCATTTTGCCGATGTGTATTAGAAAGAAGACCCAGTGTAATTAATGGCGCTTGTTCACTCATCTTTGAACGCTCTGATTGCGAGTTGAATGAATGATTTTTATTGAATGGCGCTGTTTACGACTTAATTGAATAATAATAGTGTTAGCAACGGTTATTTTCATGATTTTTTTAGTTTAATTAGAAATTTGTTGAATATTTCTAGCAATTTGTAGATCAAATTGTAGGGGCCAATTTTCGTGAGTATTGGCTATGCACCTTTGTTGACTTTCTAAAATATTTTGTCACGTTCTACATGCATATTTTGTTCATGCTTTAGCTGTAATGTTGATTGTACTGTACAACATATATTTTGTTTGGCCTCTTATAGAGTTCAGCATGTTCAAACAATTCACTTTTTTTCAGCGTTTAATATTGATCAACTAATTGAATAATAAGGGTTTGTCTGCACTTTATCCATACGTGTGTGTGTATATATATATATATATATATATATATATATATATATATATATATATATTTATATATTTACAATATATATACAAATTTGTTAATGTTGGAAGAAGACCATATTTTATACAGTATAAAATATATTGTATAAAATTTGTTTATGTATATGACTTGATTTTGAAATGTTCAATATTATAAATGTTATTTATCGTTAAGATGTTAATTATTCCATAACTTCAGTTGACGTTTGTGATAAAATTGTTTATAAAATAGGGTCAGGAATCAAATTTTCTTGCAGATTTTGAAGTGTTACATCTATTTCCCCTTTTAAAATGTTTTTATTAATAGCTTAATTTTAAAAATGTTTCTTGATTATTTTCTGTCCGCACATGTACCTCCTTACATGTGGTAAGTGCGGTCATGTACTATAATATATAGAATAAGGTAACTTGGAAAAAATATTTATTTAAATTAACTTATACACTTTTTAACCGTTTACAGAAATTCACTTTTAGCCGGTTAAATTTAAATTGCGATCGATGAATGGTCGTCAATTGAGCTGTCCGGGCGATGCGTCTTTCCTATATTTTTGCACTAATTTTCCTAATTTTGTGTTTAATCTTGTTAAAAAAAAAATGAAAAATTTATATTTTTTATATTATTGGTTTAACTTCAAGCTTAGGCGACTATTTTTTCAGTTGGAGAAAAAATATTATTACAGGTTAATTTTTAATTAAATTATTATTAACATTAAAACTTAATTAAAAATAAGGAAATTCACAAAAACACCCACCTAATTTTATTTTAATTATTTTTTGCTTTGTTTTAAAGTTTCATCAATCTTTCAATCAGTCAGTAGTTAGTTAAACAAACAGAATAGAATAGATAGATGGATGAATTTGATTTATTTATTTAATTTAATTAGCAGGTGCTCAACTTCTAATTGTAATAATAATTAGATTAAATTAAAATTGTTATTAATGTTAAACATTAACATTAAAGTTTAGTTACTACTAAATGATTGAGAGTTTGATATAATTATTTATGCACATCTGATATCATGTTTTGTAATTTTTAATAACTTCATTAAAAAATTAAAGATTAAATGATTTGTTTACAGCAGAATGAGAAAGGTTTTATATGTCTTCATGCTTGTCATATTGATGCTGCTGTTTACACTGTTTCACTTTCATCAACAGAAGTCTTCATTGATAAGTAACTATGCTTATATTATTTAATATTAATTAATAATAATAGTAATATTAATAATACAATTATATGGATTTATTTTATATAGTTATGTAGAGTTATTGATTATATATACTATATATTATATAGTTAAATAGTTTCATGTTCTGCTGTGTTGTATTTCATTGTGTTATGTATTGTATTGTGCTGTTGCTGTATTGTATTGTATTAAGTCTTGGGCATGACATAAAACTGCATCCATGCTGCCTTGCGTGCTTTTGAGCAAAAGGCTAGGCCCACCGCTTATAACTGATGGTTGTCGTCAGGATGGGTGTCCAGATGTAAAAATTTTCCCCCCAATTATTCTATGTCATTACAAAGAAAAACAATGGCCCCTAGTCTCCAGAAGGCCTTAAGTGGTCAAAGGGTGTTAAGAATCCCTGGGAGGTATGCAATAGTGGAGGGATGTTGCAGAAAAATTCAGAATGGCCCCTCTATGGTACTTAGACTTGGAATGCTCAATGTTGGATCACTGACTGGCCGCAGCATTTAAATTGAAGAAATGCTTGAGCGTAGAAGTAAAACCTTTTTTTAATGCTGCAACTACAGTTTGTGGGAAACAGTGCCATAACTTCTCTTGCAGATGTTGAAGTACCTGGCACACGTCCCAAAGGCCGTCCAAAGAAGTCCTGGTCGCAAACAATCGAGCAAGACATGAAAGCTCTAAATTTAAAGGAAATGGATACAACTAATTGTCTGATTTGGCACACAAAAACTGATGGCAAAGAAAACAACGTCCTACCTCGGGGGAGCTGGGTCTCCGGACGCTAAACGAACATTGATTATTTGAAATAATATTTTTTTGATTCACCCGCTGATTTTATTAAAACTTTTGTTCTGCCAATCATAATTGTTTTTAAAAGACTTATATTTTCATTTCAGTGGATGATTTTGTTGAAGATTATGTCATCACAAGCTCATTCAATGGAACAGATGCAGAATATATATCCAAATATTTAGCGGTGAAGTTTGTTCCAGTAGATGAAAAAATTGTGAACATGAAACTGATCAACAGAGGTTCTAGAGACATACTGTGCACTAAGTGGAAGATTTATTTCTCACTAATTGTTGTTAGTGAATGCTGTGATTCTCAGGTATGTTTTGAAAGAGTTAATGGGTATCTATTTAAACTATTCCCTTTTGCCTGTGAAGCTGGCAGTGTCATTTTAAAAAAACATTCTTCAAGAGTTATGGTATACTGTGACATTTTATTGCCAAGCATCTATTTTGTTTTCCCAAATTGGTTTGTTGTTGGACCTGATCTTAAATCTTTTGTTTTGCATAGCAGCAAATTCAGGGATCCATCAAAAATTGTTTCCACCATTCCTTCGTACTCCTCACGTAGCAGGTTCATCAGAAACTCCCATCTGAACTGCAACAGAAGCAGAGAGAAAAATTTCTATAAGAATTTCGTTCTACCCTCCCCAATGATGTCGGATGATGTCTCAAAATTGAAAGTCACTCGTTCTCTAGTTATTGATGACACTTGGATCATCTGCATTGGGTCTCCAGTCTTAAATGAAGCTGCTTTCCTTGCTAGTGAATACTTTTATACTTTTCAAGTTCTTCATTATCTGAGCATTTGTTGGCAATTGTTTACGTTGGTCTTCAGGGTATTTGAAGATAAAAACGAGAGACATCGATCAATGTAGCAGCACCTCAGAACTCACCCCGAGAACCATCGTTTTGAAAGCAAATGAAGAACTAGATGGTCTTGGTTTTGATGCAGAGGATCCGAGATTAGGTGATGGTTACGTCATCACACTGACCACCAGAGATGTAATTGTATTGAAAGCCAAATCTGCTGCAGGAATATTTTACGGGGTGCAGTCACTGATTAGTATGCTGTCTGATGGGGCTGTCATTTTCTATGATGGCCCAGTTAGGAAGGTTGTGGATGTTCCTAGATACAAGTTAGAAAAGTGTATCTAACAAATTTCGCCTCGTTTTAATTTTGTTCGTACCTTAGTTTCTTTGTTCTTTGAATGTATTATCAAATAAATTTTAAGATATCGAAATTAAGGTACCGTGGTTTGCTGCTGGACGTAGGCAGGCACTTTCTCGATAAATCTTACATCAAAAGGACGATTACAGTGATGTCACAGTACAAATTAAATGTTCTCCACTTACACCTGACGGATGACGAGGGTTGGAGACTGCAGATTCCTTCCATTCCTGAACTCACTGAGGTTTTTCTGCTCATGTTTATATTCATAATGAAATCTTTCTTATTATAAGTCTCAATTATATCTCAAAATTAACTTTTGTTTTAGTTTTGTACATTTCCGTTTTTATGCGTTCTCTTGTAAATATTAAAATACCAATAGATAAAAGCAGAAGCAAATATTTCGTTGAACTACTGTTTAAAATATGATATTCCGATAAAACACTAACTTTATAAAGTGAATGTTTCATTTCAAACGATTTGCTACAATGAATATATATAAATGTTTTTTGTTTACAAAACCAGGTAGGCAGCCATCCAAGGTTGGGGCCTGAATCGGATAGGGTGGACTTTCTGTACCCCTACCTAGGCAGCATTCCGAAATATTATAACGACTCACAATCTGCCACTGGGCCACTCAATGCTCTTCTCAATTATGTTTATGGTGATAAAAATATAAGTTATAATGACGATGATGTTGATGGCAATAATTTTAATCGTCGACGCTTAAACACGAAAGGGCAATACTACACTTGCAAAGACTACAGAGATATATTACGCCATGCCGTTCGACATCACGTAACTATTTTACCGGAAATTGATTTTCCAGGTCATTCCCATGCCGCCATCGTTAGCATGCGAGCTCGGCGACGTAGGCAGCGGCTGAACAGAAAGTTGAATGTTTATGAGCGCGCCAGGCAATTCATCGTTAATTCTTCCATTCTAGCTCATCGCAGAGATGCTCTGCTGCAAAAATTGACCGATGCCCAGAAAAATTTTGGTTTGGAATCTGACGATGAGGTGTTTGAGGGAAATTCGGTTAATTGTGGGAAGCACACTGTAATCAACGTGTGCCTACCTAGTAGCATGCAGTTTATAAGTACTGTCGTTCAAACTGTCGTCAACTTACACAAAGTAATTCATTTCATTGTGCACTCTAAGTAAAATATGCAACTGTTCAGTGTTTTATACGCGTGTGTGTGCTGGAGGTTTAAAAATAATTAACAAAATTCGTTCTGGTTTGTGGTGCAGTTCTCAAGTTTGTCAAATTTATCATTTTACTTCTAAAAGATCAAAAGTATGAAACGCACATACAGTCCAGTCGCTGAACAACCATTAATAAAAATTTTTTTTAGGACATCCAGCCATTAAAGATGATTCATTTGGGCGGTGATGAGGTGCCCTCTGGTGCATTCGACTTGAAAAGTTGTAAGAATATTATAAAAAACGATTCGAATGAGGCTTTAAGTGCAAAACAAGTGAACGCAAGAGCTCTCGAATACATCGTTGACGTAGGTCAGTATGCGTTGAGTTGTTTGAACTTTGAATAAAAGTTTTTATTCGATGTCCAGATATCAAATTTGAATGTATGTTTAAACTTTGTTTAGTTCTTTCGTTTTTATTAATTGATTGCGCAGCATGACATCAACTGCATAAGTTCATTCCCGTGTATGATCCTGTCTCATGAAACAAAACCAGGTAGGAAGTACGGGCTGGAGGTGATAATGTGGGGCTCGGACATGATGAACTTGATGGAGAGGAAGCTGCAACCAGATGCCGTCAACTTCTGGCTCTACAGTAACGACCAGACCAATGGCCAGTTGGAATCCTCTCTACAAAACCTCGCCAGGCTGCAACATTCAACGGTAGGAAAGTCTCGGGGCAAATTCGTTTTGCACCTGTCTTATTATAGTTATCTGCTATAAATTTATGCTGAGAAATTATTTAATGTTTGTGTTTTAAGTAAAGGCAGAAAACATGCAAGTTATAAACAGTGTTGGAGTCGTGTTTTTAGTATTTTTCTTTTATTAGTGTGGCATTCAAGTACAATTATAAAGCAAACTTTTTTTTCTGCGTTTCGGAACGCGTAGTCAGAAATTTTTACCTGGAGTCGGAAAATTTTCAATCAAAAAGTCGGAGTCCGACTCAGACATCCTGGTTTTAAAGTTGTGACATTCTTGAAGCACAATGGTGCTAGTTGTTTGGGCAGTTATTTTATAAAATGCTATTCATTTCAAAAAATAATTGTAATGTTTTTTTATTTTACAAATTTTCGTTCATTTGGTGTTTGATTCGCACATTAAGGTATCTTTTAGCGCCATCGGTTATCTTAGCAACACGAATTAATTTTTTGAAGATAATTCTATCTGACGCAAGCAGTTTTTACGTGGATCACCCGTACGAGCCATCGAACGAGGAGAGGGGACTGACGTGGAGCACCGACTTCATCGACGACTTCAGCATACTTTCCTACAAGGAACCTCAATTCTTGCAAGATCCTACAATGAAGAGAAAAATTTTAGGTCACCCTAAGTTCATTGATACGTGGTTGCGTTGGAGAGTTTTTAAAAGTTTCACGATTATTAAAGTATTTTATATCCTAACATTACAGTTAAAAGTGTTAACATGAATATTATGTTAGGAGTTCAGTTGAGTTTGTGGGGCGAGTTGATTCTTTCAGAGGTTGAATCGGACTACATGCTGTACCCTCGCATGCTCGCATTCGCTCAGTACGCCTGGAGTCAGGCTGAATTTATGTTGGAAAAGGGGAAAAGATGTCGTATGTGGAACATTTACGCCGACATGTTGGTGAGGAAGGAGCTGAAGAGGTTGGATGATCTGAAAGTGGAGTATCGAGTGCCTCTTCCCGGTGCCAGGTTCCTTCTCCTCGCTTGCTTCTTCTCGTCACGCATATCGACTACATGTATTGTTATCTCTCCTGTTGATCATACTCGGCTCTATATTAATATCGTTGTCATTGATTTTCTTTATTTATTTAATGTTATAATTATTGTTTAATGTCCCGAATGCACCAGGGTGATTAAGAATGACTTGAGCTGGAACGTTGTGTATCCAGGTCTGTCAGTTGAAGCAAGTCTCGACGAGGGAGCTACGTGGGTGGCTGCACGGCGTGTCAAGGCAAAAAACATTAAGGACCATTTACTACTATCTACGTTGTTCGTTCTGTTTAATTTTTGAGTTCTTCTCAATTATTTATTCTTAAAAATCACATTTTGTTGGTTAGTTATTTTAATTAATAAACGAAATTAAAAGTATTTATTTGTTTGAAATGATTTATTTGCTTGTAATTTGAAATGAATTTCAAGGTCTGCCGATGGACTTCGTAGGAGTCGAGTCGTCTCCGTGAATGAGGTGTGAATTTCATTCCCGGCCTATTGAGGGCAGTGATTTAATTTCAATAATTTTATTTGTTATTCTATTTTTTTCACGACGCTTTTTGAAAAAGCCTTCGCTTGTGTCTGTGTGTTTTTTGTTTTGTTCCTCTCCATGTTTTTAATTTCTTATTTTCTCGGTGACACTGCATATGCAACGGGCATGGTTTGATGATATTAGAAGCTCGTAAATCATTGGTACAATTATATTAATAATAAAAGAATGAAGTGCAGTTTGTGTTACATGTGCGTGTTTTGTTTTTCATTGCCTGTACGTTATAAGAATGCAAAAGTAAGAGATGGCACTCATTCCCTTACGAGGCATCATGTGTTGGAACATGCCTTCAACGAAATGAAACTTGACGACAGAACGTTATTATTTATGCATGGATGTTCATGCTGGCGGTTGCAAGTCGAGCTAAAACAAAGTTACATATGAAATTTAATAAAGTTCAAAGAACGTTCATCAATTGAAAACAAAAGCCTCTCCCTACAACATATTCTAATGTTAATCTCCGTGAGTATTTATTTCAAGTTGTGCTGCTGGCAAAATCTTGAAAGCGTCTCCGTAACGTTACCAGCAGATCAAATTGACGTCTGTGAGACGCACTTGAAAGAACATTGGATGGCAGGCAGCAGTGTAAACCTGATGCTACGCAAATATTCTGTTCAGTTGGTCCATTGATTTTTCGACTGTCTATACTTCATCTTTTGTATCAAATGTGCGTGAACAGAAGTTAAATGACAAAAATAATACAGCAGAGCCAACAAGTTGATGAAAAAAATGAAGATTTACAATCAATAAAATGAAAAAGTGAATGCAAAAACGAAATAATAATTTAAAGAAGATGATGTTTATTTACAGACATGCACGTCAATGTACTTCTCACAGGTACTGCAGTGCACAGAGCAACACCAGACGAAATGGCATCGACATCGCTCGGTAACTTTTTCCCTGAAGGTATTGTAGCCGCGACCGCAGCACATCAAATCGCATCCCTCGCTGCCTGGTTCGCCTCTCTTGCACTGTCTTCCGTGAGTTCCTGGCCAGCTCGTATTAGTCAGTGCCTCACAAAAATCTGGCGATGGTTCCGTGTAGATGAGTGTGTCTCTGGTTGGTCTGTTTGAACTGGTGTCAGTTGCCGGTTGTTGTTGAGTGTTGTCGTCGTTATCGATGTTTTCATAATCAGAATCTTCAAGTCCGCCCTGTTGCCGTCGTTTTTTGGTTTTGGGCTTTCGAGTGGGTTTGTTATTTCTTTGCTTGTTGTACTGTTGTTGTTGGTACCTGCGCCCTGATAGTTTTTGTTGATGAGTAGGCTGTTTGGACTGTTTAACGTTATGTTTACGATGTTGTTGAGGTTTTAATTGGGGTCGTTGTTTTTGTTGTTGACGTTGCTGTAAGAATTTTTTCGATTTGGGATTTCTTTTTTCGTTTTTTTTTGAATTTTGTTGGAAGTTATCGTCGTATTTGTTGGCATAATTATTTTGACCCGGCTTCTCTTTCTCTATTATTCCTTCGCCATCCATTTCTGCAAGGACCAGACTGGTTCCCGCGTTGTTAAATTTGACAAGGTGAGGCAAGTTTTCGTACTTGAACTTCAACTCTCTGGCAATTTCGTTGAAATCCGCCATCTGGTGCCAACACGTTTTCATGCTGCAGGAACCCGAAGCTCCGTGGCATCTGCAACTTGCTTTGCTCAGACCAACAACTGTCTGTCGATTGTGTGTATGTGTGTGTGTATCATTGTGTGTGTGTGTGTATCATTGTGTGTGTGGGTGTGTGTGTGTGTGTGTGTGTGTGTGTGTGTGTATCATTGTGTGTGTATGTGTGTGTGCACGTACCTTTAAGTGATTTATAAAAAATGATTGATTATGAAATATTAATCTATTAATCAATCTTAGATGAGAACCAAAGAGAGGCAGAGTAGAGATGATGCATCCACCCATGCAACTGATGTTTTGGTGAAGCATAATAATTCTCAAACGCTCATCAGTTCATAAATTATGTAATAAACATATAATATAAATAAAACATATAATATAAATAATAATAACATAGAGCTGATAATAATAATAATAATAAGTAAATGCGTTATTTATTGGTTGAAAGAGATTTTTAAAGAGCCGAGGTGTATTCCAATTAACATTTTTGTTTTATGCATCGCCATTACCTGTGAAAATATCAGTCGTATAATTAAAGAAGATTATGTATGCGTTTGTATGTTTGTGTCTGTCTGTCTGTGTGTTGTCTGTGTGTGTATGTGTTCAGTCAAACTTATATATAATTATGTTATTCATTTTTATCCGAACGAGCGAGCCAAATATATTTCCAAGCAGTAGCATTTTTGAAGTTACCGCGCAAACACATAGACACGAACACGAGCAAAGACACACACACACACACACACGCACACAAACAAACATGAAGACAAAAACAGAGCAAACTGAGGCCTATCACTACCACGATGATAAACGCGTCGATAAGTTGGTATGATGGTGCAAAGAAAACATTTGTTGCACCAGCGCCACCCTCCTCATACTCATCGTCTTCCTCCATCTTTCTCTCCTCCCTCTACAACATTTTTTCTCCTCCATCACCTTCTTTCACTTCTTCCTCCTTCTCTAGACGATTTTCAACTTTTAATTATGATGAATGATCTGTTTCGCTTTGAAACTTTAAAAGGCTCCCACTGATACGGCAAGGCGAGCATTCGAATGTTTCTGAATGTGATGGTGCTGCAAATAAAAGTATGCGCTTGTACATCAATCCTGGGGTTGTTTATTTAAGTTTAACTATCGATTCATTGTTCATCCGTTCGTCTGTTTGTTGTTTGTTAGTTGAGTAAACAGTTAATTTTTCTATAAATTTGAAGAATTGTTCATAGAACTACTCGACATATATGTATATAGAACATTGTTATAACTTAGACCTGAACGACGATGGTGCTGATGCGGGATGTAGTAGTGGTAGTAGTGGTTATCATCGTCGTCATCATCATCATCGTCGTCATCATCGTCGTCGTCGTCATCATCATATTCTCAAATTTAACAACAATCCTTCTTAATTACAGTAAAAGTAAACATCGGCATACCAGTCGACAGAAACAATCACAGGAATAATAATAATAATAAGTAGGAACGACATTCACGCCAACAACAACAAAATAATAATAACGTACAACAACAACAGTTAACACTTGCTCGCAAATGTCTATGCAGATGAATGGAGGGATGGAAGAATGAACGAATGGATGGATGGGTGGATGGATGGATGAATGAATGAATGGTACACCACCACCCCGCGACAGATTGGTACCAAGTAGGACAAACCAACTCAGAGGAAAAATATCAGGAAGAGATTATTGAGAACAAAAATGAAAAACTGCTGGTTGAGGAAAATGGGAAGAGGGCCTATTCTTAAATGTATAAAAAAATTTATCATCATTCACGTAGATAGCAACTTTTGCTGCTCGCTTAAATAAAATGTTTGCCCGAAAGATGCTTGATGAACGGATGGAAAAAAAATGAGACGAAGATGAATTTTCTTTTCACATCAGTAAGAAAGTTTAAAGTAACCAGCGTTTAAGATGAATTAATTTTGAAAGTTTTTCAATAAAATCAACAACAACACGTCAAACAACATACAACAATTCGCACATACGTTGATGGCAGAAATGGAATGAAGGAAGGTGTACGTGCAAACAAGGACAACAACAACAAAAGAAGAAGAAGATGAACAACAACAAAAGAAGAAGAAGATGAACAACAACACCAACAAAAGAAGAAGAAGATGAACAACAACAGCAACAACAAAGCAATAGCGGTATCTTCATTCAATAAGTCATCTGCATGGATGTTTGATGCTTCCTGTCACAACATTCACGCCTTCCTAAACAAATTCTCATACACATGCGTGTGTACGGGTACATGTGTGTGTACGTGTGTGTGTGCGTGTGTGTACGTGTGTATGGGTGTGTCACTGCAGTTTGTTTGTTTTTAGTTGTTTGTATGCGTCTACAATCTCTATTATCTCATGGTCTACAAAAAAAACATCATCATCCCCATCATCATCACCGTCACCATCCCTATCATCATCACCATCGTCACTAACGATCTCACCTCCATTAGAAGTGGTGTCAATTAATATGATGTCACCCCGAGCAGAGTATTAATGCTGCCTTCTATACTTACAAACGCACACACACGCAAGCAAATTGTTGGACAATTTATTTATCTTATTTATTTCCTTTAAAAACTTAACTTAATGAGTTATGGACTTATAAATTTGATAAAGTGCAAACACGATGATACAACTACGTCATCGAAACACAAACAACAGCAGCCACAGCAACAACCACAGCAGCCACAACAACAACCACAGCAGCCACAACAACAACCACAGCAACTACCACAGCAGCAACAACACCAAAAACAACAAAAACTGACCCTTCTGCCAACCATATTGTTATGAAGGTTGGAAAGCATGATCTTCAATTCGTGTGAATACCTCGGATAGTTCATCTCCCTCTCTCTCGAATCGACGAAACCGACACCGAACTTGAAGCCATACTCAGTATTATCGCCACATCCTCCCCACACCCATTCTGCCGGAAGATGGCGTGGTTTCTCTCTCCTGCTGCACCCACACTGGGGCAGCTGGCCATCTTTGCAGGCGCGCGCCACGTTGAACGTCATCGAGGCAGAGAAGAAAGCTTTTAAAATGCTCGCCTCTTTGCAGCCGTCTGCTTGGTTTGTTTGTTCGTTCGTTCTTTTGTTTGTTTGTTCATTTATTTGTTCGTTTGTTTGTCGTCTGTTTATGTAATTAGGTGACAATGAAAATAGGCAACAGTAGAACAGAAACTGCAATCAAAACTGAAAACAACAAACACACACGTGAAAATGAACAAAGGAAAAAACATGAAGGCAGACCCGGCAAGTAGTCGGGCAGTGTCATGAATGAGCTCTTGTTGCCTCGCGAGAGCAGCGAACAATTCCACCTCATCCCGCCAAACTGTTGGAAGCATTCGTCTGCCGCCATTTCTGTCGCTCTGAAGATGGTGCTCACATGGTCCGGATGGAGCTGACAAAAACGTTCCTGGTCCGAACTGAAACCATTCTCTTCACTGCAGCTGACAACTTTTGGCTGTTTGTGGCTGTCGTAGATGAAGTCGCCACGAATGTGTGGCTGTTGCTGCTGTTGGTGATGATGGGGATTTGTGTGATGTGTGGGTGGGTGAGATGGTGAGAATTGTGAAAGTTGATGTTGTTGATGTTGGGGGAGCTGTAGGTGATGCTGCCTTTGATGTCGTTGGTGATGCTGTCGATACGTTTGCTGGCCGTTGTTGTTGTTCACATGTTGTTGTTGTTGTTGTTGCTTGACTTTTTGTTGCTGTCGCCTTGAAAGGTTTCTCGTTGAACGGTAGATGTTGTAGCTGGTCGGGAGAAGAAGTGCAGGCTTATTATTTCGCTATTGCTAATTCAAAAACAGACTCACACTCAAACGCCCAAATACGCCAAAATATGAACTTACACACGCACGCACGCGCACACAGACACGCCAATGCATCCATACACACACACACACACACACCAATGCAAACATCCACACACACAAACATCCACACACACACAAACACACACACACACCAATGCAAACATACATACACTCGCACAAACATTCACACACACACACACACACACAGGCACACACGCACGTTCATAAAATATCTATCTGCTCGCACACGAGATGAGTTCGAGATTGGGGGTATTGAAAGCACTAAAAAACCATAATGATGATAATTACAATGATCATGGTGATAGTTCTAATAACAACAGTAATAATAATGATGATAATAATGGTGATGATGATGATGAGGACGATGATGATCATGTAAATAAAATATGTGCCGCTAAATTTTTTAATAATGTTATTCGTCTCTTTTAAATAGTGTTGCACATACATATATGATGTACGTGTGCGTGTGTGTGCGCGTGTGTGTGTGAGTGTGTGTGTGTGTGCGCGTGTGTGTTTTTATTGAATGCGTAGATAAAGAGAGATAAAGATGGGCTTTTCTCTAAGTGCAAAAAGTTTAAATTTGGAATAAAATCGGATCTATATTGGAGAACTAATAAAAATAACAATATAACAACGATAGTTATAATAATTGTGATACTGCTACTAATTATAATAAATAATAATAATAAAAAATAATAATAATAAATAATTGTTCTGCTCTGAGCCTGGTCACCTTCTAACTTCCTTTCGTTCGCCTTCTCAATCTGGGAAGCAGATCATGCGATGAAATAAAATGATGGCGACGAAGACAATAAAAATAAAAACAATAAAACTAATAAAGATGGTGATGGTGACGATGACGATGATGATGACGCTTCTTCTAAAAGCGCTTCTTTGAAAATATAAAATAAAAATGCCGACAGTAAATTACAGGCTGTATGCATAAACCCCGGTCCAAGAGATGGTGATGATGATGAGGAGGAAGAGGTGAGGGTTTTATGACTCTCTTCATTATCATCTTCTCTCTTTTTATCTCTCTCTCTCCCTCTTTCTCTCTTTCCTTTTCATTCATTCTTCACTCTTGCAAACTCCTCGTCATATCTTTCTTTACCTGCTGGTTATATATTTTTCTTTTCTCTTTCTCTCTCTCTCTCTCTCTCTCTCTCTCTCTCTCTTCCTTTCTCTCTCTTTCTCTTTCTCTCTTTAAAAAATTCGAAAGGCGAGGCAATAGAAAACATCACAGATAAATTTATCTTAAAACTTGTAGTATAAGGATGATAACAATAATAATAACAATAATAATAATAAAAATAATAATAATAATCGATTCACAACTAACTCATGAGATCTAGATAATGAGGACGATGGTGGCAATGATGATTGACATGAAATCAACAATTCAATGACCAAAATGAAAATAATGTTTAAAATTATTTTTGTTGATGATGTTGTTGTTGTTGTTGCTGATGTTGTTGTTGTTGTTAATGATGTTGTTGTTGCTGATGATGACGTTCTCCACCTCTGC
This sequence comes from Helobdella robusta, assembly GCF_000326865.2. Taxonomy (NCBI): domain Eukaryota; kingdom Metazoa; phylum Annelida; class Clitellata; order Rhynchobdellida; family Glossiphoniidae; genus Helobdella; species Helobdella robusta. Next base: position 416,688 of record NW_008705490.1, on the reverse strand, counting down.
CTATACAACATCATTTTTATGTCTTCGTTGTTGATGCTTCTAACGATTTTTGTTGCTCCTTTTGTTGGTGTGTTGGTGTCGATGCAAACAACATGACATCAGCGTAACATTAATACAAAACTGACCAAAGACATCAACATTACATCAACATAATTAACAGGATATAACTCTCATAGTGTAGTGGCAGTTGAACCTGAAGTACTACTATTATTCAATCAGTCAGAACATCAAACTCGGTTATCTCTAGCAAAAACTATTACAAATATACCATCGCTTTAGCACTCGCCAAATTAGAAATAAAAGACTGTTGAACGTATAAATTGAGTCGGATTGAAAGAGAATATCCATTCATCCTAAAAAATCAATCCTATTAATTGAGAAATAACCGTACATGCTCTGTTCAGTTTTGTTTCAAAGCGAAATTACCTCAGCCACCCGGTTATATAGGAGCTGGCGGTTTTATAGAACATACACGAGCCCGCATAAACCCATCATCTATATCATCAGCAGCAGCCTTTATGTGCTTGGTACTATTCACATCAAATATATCAATATTATATGCACACCTTCTGTAAGCGGTTTTGTAACTTTACTATAAATAAATAAATATATTTATATAATAATTTGCTTATTTGTTTAATTATTTAATAATACTACTGCCATTTGTTCGTTCGTTCGCTTGTTTGTTCATTCACGCACCTACCTATCTAGCTCCACAATTCACTCACTTGTTTATGCATTCGTTTAAGTTTCTAATTATTCATAAGGCACACGCACACACATACACAAGGCTATGCACACATCCTCATCAACTGCAAACACACGCACGCACACACACACAAACACATATAAAAACAAGCAGAAACACACACCAAGCATGTTTCCTCGCCATCAAAGACAGTTGAATCTCATTTGAGCGAGTGCCGTACCAGGTAGTAATATAGTATGCTCCTTCATTCATTCAGTATTTGATTTACTCAGTCCTTCCTTCATTCATTCATTTATTCATCCATTCGCCCCTTCGTTCGTTCCATCATTTATTAATTAAATTAATAAATGCCAACCTGCCAAAATATGTATCCCATTTAAAAAAAAACAGAAACAATTAGATACATGCATAGACACACACACACACACACACACACACACACACACACAAATAATCTAGGACATGATCGAAAAGTTACAATATAAAATATCTTAATTAAAATAACATTCAGATATATTGAAAGAACGAAAAGTGTACAAAAAAATGAAGAAACGAACGAATGACTGCTAACAATGAAATTGTTCATTTAAATAAGTTGAAAGATCATACATAATGTCTACATGAAACAACTGTAAAACACATTAAGACTAGCAAGAACCATTGAAATTAATTCAACAACATTAACAAAATGAATAGTAATTAGTACGGTGAGAATAAGACATGTAGGTATGTAGTTACTCCTTCTTTGATTTGTCGCATGTTCGGTGACATTTACATTTTGACTAAAAAATGAATGCAAAAACACAAACAATTTTTATTATTTGTTTGATTATATAAGTACACACACACACGCACGCACGCACACACACACACAAACACTCACTCACGCACACCGTGCAAAGATATGTACAAATGAAACACATATAAGATCAAAAAATAGCGAATATAAGCTGAATGAACCATGGCTGCACAAACAACCAAACTTGACTAATGTTAAACACGGAGTCACGAATTTATAATTAGTTATAATATTATTTTATAACAATATTTGTTCAACGGCTCGTTTTTATGAGAACAAAAATACATTGACCATTGAGGAAATGTTTCTGCTAGGAATTGTTAATGAGATAAACCACCATCATTTTCTTCTTTTTCTCTCTCTCTTCTTCTTCCTCTTCTTTTTCTAGCATCATTATCATCATCTCATCTTCATAAAATATCATAACCAACATCTTAAACTAAAAACATCTCATAAAAGACATCTCGAGATAATAAGAAACATGTCTTCAGACAAATGTGAAAATTTGATAAAAACTACGAAGATAAATGATAATTATGGTCATAGTAAATGATAATTATGATCGAAATAAACATTGCAAATATGCGAAAAGTAATTAAAATCATTTCAACCAAGAAACAAATATAAATATTTCTCATGAACCTTTCTATGAAATTTAAAAATAATAATAAGTAGTAATAATTAATAGTATAATAATAATGATTACTATAATTATAATTATTATAGTTAGTTATAAATAATAATTTAGGTATTAGACTCTCGGATGTTGTACTCGAGGCGTGGGTTGCTGCTCAGATTGTTGTCCACACAACCACTTGGTAGGTTGTTGTTGTTGTTGCTGCTGCTGCTGTATTGTCTGTAGAACTCGTTACTGTTGTACTGTTGTTGTTGTTGTTGATGTTGTTGTTGATGTTTTGTAATGTTGTTGTTGTTGCTGTTGTTGATGTTGTTAGCATTACAATTTTTACATATCATCCAAATAAAAACGAGAAAAGCATCAACAACAACAACAACGACAGCAAACAAGAGCAAAGACATCAACAAAAACAACAACTACGACATCAACAACATGTAATATAACCCCATACAGCGGGTGGTGGTGTGGTTCTCCTGTTATATGACGCTATGTTCGACTGCTGCAGCTGCTGTTGCTGCAGCGGCACCGACGGCGGCGGCGGCCTACTTTTCGGGTATCTGGGCAAAGGTCAAGGTCATTTATAGCTAGGTCAATGTCACATACAAAAAAGGTTAGTGTTATTTTCATAATTTAAAGTTGTTATCAGAACTATATGTTAAAGTGAACAGTTCTTATGTGTGTTTTGTTCAGGCCGACAATTAAATTAATGTATGTGTGTGATGTTTGTTTGTTTGTATGTATGTGTGTGTTTGCATGTGTGTGTGTGTGTGTGTGTGTGTGTGTGTGTGTGTGTGTGTGGTGTGTAGGCGGCGTACCTACCCATAATAAGAAGGTGACGATGACGATGGCTGCTGCTGATGTGGTGACGAAATGAAAAGTCCAGTCTCTTCCTCATCTTGATCAACGTAGGATTTCCTGGATGGATGGATGGATGGATTGGTGAATGAATGAACAAATGCATAAATAGAAAGGTAGACAGACAGACAGACCGACACACAGACAGAGAGACAGATAAATGAATGGATAGACAGAATGATATATAAGAAACTTACAAAGAATCTTCGTCAGCGCTGTGGGAATAAAATATAAAAATAATTAAATTGCCATCATCGTAGTCGTCATCATAACGATCATCATCATCATCATCATCATCATCATCATCATCATTATCATCATCATCATCATCATCATCATCATCATCATCATAACAACCTCAGTCCAATGACTCTCCAAGTTTTTGATGAGATGATGACGAGGAGGGAGAAGAGAAGTCCAACTGTTAATGATGACAGCAACATCAACAGCACACCCATCCTGATGGTTTGGTTGTTTGTATCCGTGCGTATGTATAAATATTTCTATGCATGTGTGTGTCGATCCATCCTTCATCCAGGCAGCCAGCCAGACAGTCAGACAGACAGACAGACGCCAAACTTACATAGTTTTATGGCAGAGACCTTCTAGTAGCTCGACATAATCCTTGTGAACGTTCGTGCAGTCGACCAATGACGTCAGCGTGATGATGATGTCTTGCAGCTTGGTCAGGTCGGCTTGCATCGACTTGAAGAGTAACTCACTAGGCTGGGTGATCATCATCATCATCAACAACAACATCAACATCAACAACAACATCATCATCAACAACAACATCATCATCAACAACAACATCATCATCAACATCACCGTCGTACATCATTGGCAGGATTGACAGCCATATTGGAATCTCGAGCTCTGAACTTAGCTTGGAACAATGAATAATTTGTCTGCACCATCATATCGTTGGCAGCCATGAAGATCTGTTAACGATGATGATGATGACGATGTCGAGGACTATACAAATAACAACAACAAACAACACACAGCAACAACGAACAACAACCTTATTGAATGGATTGATGGCATTGTAGTGATCACATCTCATGTAGTAAGCCAGCGTGGCTGATGATGATGATGAAGACGATGAAGATGATGATTAATACGATGAATAAAATGATACTGGCAATGTTGTCCATTAAATTAATAATAATAGCAACCATAACCAATAATTAAGACAAAAACAAATTATATAATCAAACTATTTGAACTAGTGAAATTTAATTTAATAAAAATAATCATCATCATCATCATCACTGTCATCATCATCATCACTGTCATCATCATCATCACTCAATCACTTTGTTCAACATGGTCGGCTGTGTAATGTTCCACAACAACGTCAGGATTGATGCATACGTCACTGATGCCCTGGTGGTGGTGATGACGATATTAATAAAAAATACTGCTGATGAGAACGATGATGGCTGAGATGGATGCAACTGTTAAAAATTAAATGAATGAATGAATGAAGATTGTTTTGTGTGTCCAAAATGAAATAGCAGAAAGAAGAGAGAGAGAGAGAGAGATGTTGAACGAAAAAAGGAGAGGAAGCAAGCACCCACCACACTGACGCCAAGATGGATGCCAGTGAATAAACCACTGAGGACCAGGCTAAATATGCCAAATGCACAAAACCTTTGTAGTAATAATTATTATTAATTATTATTAATAATTAATAATTATTAATAATTATTAACAATTATAATAATTACTATTACTATGTCAACCTACAAACAGCCAGGAAACGCTACCACTAAATTAAGTTCATGAATCTGATCAATGTAAAAAATGTAATCATTCAAAACTCTTTAGAAAATTGAAATGAATTAGCCTACAATAGCAGGGTGCACTTGGAGTTGCTGCCCACACCAGCCAATAGAATGAAACATAAGATGAGGAACCAACCAAACACGGCCAAGGAAGCCATTCGTCTTGAAGGAGTAGGTGGAACCATGAATTTGCATCAATTTGAACATTCAATTATATGAAAACAACGCAAATAACATTTATAATATCAACCTTATGTCCACCAGCCAACCAACCAGCCAACCAACCAACCAACCAACCAACCAACCAAACAACCAGCCAGCCAGCCAGCCAGCCAGCCAACCAACCAACCTATAAAACTCATAACTCTTAACAACGTGAATCTCCTTCGCGAACTCCACCTTTGGAAACTTTTGAAGAATGTTCTCAGTGAACTTGTTCTTGAATGATTTGGCTGTCTCCCTGGCCTGTTTCACTGAGTTTTCAAACTCATTCCTCGTCATCATGTCGCTACTTTTGGGACCAGTCTTGAAATATTCTTCCAAACTTTGGCTCAACATGGTGTTCACTGTCTCCGTTAGTGAATTTATCTGATTGGTTGGTTGGTTTGATGTTTGGCTCATTGATTGGTCAGCTTGTTGTGTGGCAGCATGATTGGGTGAATGAATTGTTAAATGTTTAGGACCTTAATTTTGATCTTCTTAACAGTGAGCATGATTCCTTTCACAGCAGCAACTGCATGTTCCACACCTTTGTTCGTATCCTCGTTTCCGTAAATCCCAATTGCTATTACAGAGCTTGTACCATTGGTAAGTGCGAACGTTTATTCAATTAGTTAGACAATTAATTTAATAAATTAATCAATCAATCAATTAAACAACCAGTCAACCAACCAACCAACCAGGAGATGAGAGTAAAGATAGCAAGTGTCCACTTCAAGCAGCCCAACTTCTTCCTCCTACCCGGGTCCTGCTGACAACATCTGTAGCAGAAGTACATGAGGAAGAGGAACAAAGTGAGTAAGAGCCAGAGGATTGGAATGGCTATCCAGAACATTATCGACTGCAGATGTTTATTTATGATTTCAATTCAATTTAATTATCACCAAATTATCCATTATTTAACCATTATTATCCATTATTGGCAGCCCCAGTCAACAGAATGCAAAATTATGATAGATGAATAATTGCAAGAATGATGACTACCTCTTTATATTTATGGCTACTGTAATCAAAATCTGATTTGACAGCTTCAAACGAAAGATCGACACGTGGGATCGCATGCATGACTCGCACAAACCATGGGATAAAGTACTCCTTTATCGATATGGGGTACATCGATTCATCCTGGTCCCCATACTCACCCTCTATATCCATATTCTCCTCGGCCATTGTTGTCAGTGTAGTTAACAAAACACAAACAAATAATGTTTTGAATTATATATAATCTGTTACTATTGTTTTTACTTGGGTGGTATGTTATATTTTATTATCAATTCAACATGGACGTGGGCTATTTTCTATTTATTAGTAGAACTGGTGGTTGTTGAGGTTGTTATTAATTATGCTAGGCTTGCTTTGTTAAGTTTTCAGTGCTCAAATAATGTAAAATAATAACTGATATTTAATTATCAGAGCTCTACTAGTATTTACAATACTAAAGAAAACCAGGCAGATGGCAGTGTAACATTAACATAGAGCTGCATAGCACCATAAAGTTAAGATAAATAAAAATAAACAAAATTTAAATTGATTCATTTAGAATTAAGATTAAAAATTAACTTAAGAAAACAACTATACTATAGTTACTATAGTAGTAGTAAGTTTAAGTAGTATAAAATAAAAACTGTAATGAACTAAAATTCCTCATTTGCAAATGCATCAGTTTCCTTATTTAATTTGAAAATAACAAATAAATGTTAATTATTCAATCAAGAAAAATTCTTTAAGCACTAAACTAAATTCACCGTTTCGCTTAAAGTCTCACAAACAGAAGCTAGGCAGTGATAAATTAAAATTTAATAAACATTTTAAGTGATGTTGCAAATAAAGCAAAAAACTTTGTGTATGGAAAGCCGTTACATTTTGTTAAACTATCTATGTGAATCATGTACTGAGATTAGAATTATAACCGGTTTATAAATGTGGAAACATTTATTTAAGAGCTACGATAGATACACGTAATAACCAAAACCCACAAAATAAATTGACATTGTATTTAATAAACAATCCCCAGCAGTCATCATAAATTTGATTTCAATGCATTGTTTTCTAATGTTTTGATTGTTCACTGCCCATACCCAAACATTTCATGCTTTTGAAAATTCCCCTCATTCTCATTTTCGTTCTGAAATTATTTTAAATGTTCAATTCAAATTTTGATGAATTTGACAAAAATGTAACAAAAAAGTCTTCTAACTTTTGTTGAGAGTGGTGAAGATGCTCTTATCGTACTTGGAGGAATGGAGCTGCAATGGCACAAATTTATCGATAATTATTATTTAGCGAGGATTATTCAGAATTTTGTAACAATATAAATTTGTTCCCTACATTTCAGTAAACAGCAAGCAGTATGTACGTACCTTGCAGATAAATTTAACATTTTCAAACCAGCTGATGTAATCGGCTTCTATGGAGAAGACGTGGACAAACGTGCCATTGTTCTTGCTCACTATGAAACCAGCCAGCCTGATAGTTGATCAGTGCATAGATCATTTGAAGAGATAGATCGGTAGTTTTGTTAATTATATAACTAAGCATTGCTAATGGTTAATAAGTTAGTAAGAAATAACATTACTGTTTGTGCTTGATTGAAATGCCGGCAAATGAAATGCTTTCGTTTGGACAGGAAAGTCGAACAGACTGCAAAGTTCAAAATATCATCATTCAATTTGACAACTAAGTGGTACATTATTATTATATACAGGTTGTACCAAGACAAATAGCAAAATATTAGCAGCACCTTGCTGGTTATAAAGTACACCCCGTCAAATGTCAGCTGAATTTTTCCTCTCAACCAGTTCTTCTCATCTACGTAGGTCCTCACCATGTCAATGGCGTGCTCTAAAATTTTCGTTCCTGTTTGAAAGTATGTATGGTGTGGTGTGGTAGGTTGGTATGTTGGAGGTTAGTTATATTGTGTGTGCCTGCAAAACTGCATTGGTTAAGGTTTCAATTTGACTAACCCGTTGGCTTTGTGACTTCCATCATACCGAGGTAGATGCAGTAAGTTTCGTTGTCTGATGCGTGCAACGCTGGTGGGGGGGCGCATCCTTGGATTATAATTTAAAAGTTATTATATGAAAATAAAGTAATATGAAGTTACAGTTAGAAATAATTAATGGAGAGATGATTTGAAAAAAAAGAATGAAATAATTCACCGTCACTTCTGTTGCTTCGTATGGTGTTGTTCTCATTTCTCGTTAGATTCCCACTGAAAGGTATTTTCCTTACCGGACTTGATTCTTTGCTGTTTTTCAGAGTTTTTGTTTTTTCCGCTACCCTGCTGCACACCGCTTGAAATGTTTCGGCGATCTTTCGAGCAAAGTCTTCGCATAGAAACACTCGACAGAGCGTATTGCTCACTGGCAAATCTCGCGAAATTATCGCGAATTCTCGACTTTATGTATGAAATATTTAACAATATTTCATATTTCAGAAAGATTGAAACTTCCTGCATGGTAAACTAATGCATTAGTACTTACCTGTTCGTTCCTCTGCCAACGCCCCACAGCCTGATGAGTCGGAGTGGGATGTCCATCCTCTCCTTCTTGTTCCTACTTTCAAACAGTTTCAGGCCGCTCTCCTTCAACTCCAACGTTACGTTCATGCCCTGTTTCGCGGAAGGCATTTAATTTTATTCACTAGTAAATGAAAAAAGTAATTTGATTCAATAATTTAGGATTTCTTTGACAATATTAATAAAATAATAGTGGATACAAATGAATGACGAACTCTGTGTTTCGAAAGAGTGACGCTACCGACAGAGCTGACGTCATTTTCACTTTCTTCCTTTTTATTCCCGTTCACCGAATTCACTTGCTTCTTATTTTTCAACTTCAGCAAAGTTTTGGTAGCATCACCAGACGTTTGACCGGCCACTAGTTGAATACATTCGCTGATGTATTCAGATTTGTTGGCCTGCATTTTTGGAATGTCGACGACCATCGAGCCCAGGAAAACAGCTGAAAAATTGTAGCTTTCAATCTCGTTGTTGATTTTGTTGGTGCTGTTGAGGTTGTTGATGTTGCAGTAGGATGATGATGATGATGAGAAGGAGGAGGAGGGGGGTATCGTGGATGCTAACGTCGAAGATGACGACGACGATGACGACGATGATGAATATTTGAGCGGTTGTTTTTTCTTCTCCGTTTTTTCGTCTACGGTCTGCCAAAATATTGGACAGTTACATTGCAATACAGAGGCAATCAAAATGAGGAGTTCATTTTATATTCGGTAAGTGATAAAAATTACAAATTTCGTATTTGATTTTTGAGGTGTTACACCATTCAATACTTAAAGAAGAAAAATGGTTTGAAAGTTACTTCAATTGGGTCATCAATATCCGGTAGTGTTTCGTAGTGACCAGGTGAACTCGGTACCGGCAAATAATGAGAATTTCCGACATTATTCGACTGCGGTTCATCTTTATTTTTAGCAATACCGATAGATGAATAATGAACATCTTGGCTGTTGTTAGTTACGGTTCTAGCCACCGAATTATTCGTACTGACATCGTTAGCCGACGTTACGGTTTTTGACTCGTTAGCATCATCCTTCTCTGACTTGTGGACGACGGCGTATATACACTCAGCTTCATTTTTTATACCAGGAGATGTCACGACAATTGGACGAAACTGCATGTTCGAGTTGGACTCCTTGTTACTGCCTAATTTTTTTCCCGATCCATCTTCGCCGCTGGCCTCCTGGCTCTTCAGACTTGACTGTATTTTAACACTGGATTTCCTATCAAGAAGCAGTTTGGATGAAAATATTGTTGTAAATATTATAATGATTAATTTATTACGAACAATAGTTGTTTAAACTCTAAAAACTTGAAACATCAGTTTTTTCATTATTTTAAGAATAAAAAAACTAAATTATAAATAAAAATACTGTAAACCTGTTATTTTTCTCTCCATTTTGAGTTATTAAATCCAATGGATTGCTATAGATATCGCTTTCCATCTTACGCGTGTGTGTGTTATAATTTCTTTATTAATTACTTAACTAATATTTCGGTAATGACGAAGAGTTAATTAGTTAGTCAATTTATCTTTATAAAACAAATTTAATGTAAAATTGTTCACGAAAAACTTTGAAAATGAGCGAAGTTTCCTGAAAAGTGGTTTCGAAAAAATTTACACTGCTACGAATAATAGTAGTTATTAATTTCATTTGTATTCTAGTCGGTGATGGTTTTGTGATATTAAGACAAACAGCAATAACAATAACAATAATAAATATTGTTTCTGCTGTCATGACTTATAATTACTTTTATTATTATTATTTTTATTGTTGACGTTTTTCTATTGATAGCTTTTGAAAGAAGGGACTGACGATCTCAGCTAACCAGCATGAATGGAATGAGTGAGTGATTGACTAAATGGATGAACGAATGAATGAATGAGTATGCGAACGGATGAATGAAAGAATGTATGAATAAATAAATAAAAATTTCGAAGCTTTGAACGTTTAATTGTGGAATTCGTAATGAATAAATGAATGACTGAATTAATTAATTGGTGTTTTGCTAATTAATTAACTAGTTGATATAACTTACGAGTTGATATAAGTTTGCATGTAAAAATAAAAATTTTAAAGACCAGTGTTCTTTGGAGTATTACTACTTCATTAAAGAACAAAAAATTTGTAGTTAACAAAAACAAATTCGACCCTGACGAGACTCGAACTCGCAATCTTCTGATCCGAAGTCAGACGCCTTATCCATTAGGCCACAGGGCCAGTTGATAAATGTTTAATATTATTATATCATAAGCTAGATGTGCAAAATTTAACATTTAAAATTCAAAATTTAATGTTGAAAGTTTAAAATATGATTAAAATTGTGAATAATTTATAAGAAAATTTTACTATTTTCATAAAAAATATTGTAACTGCCTGTATAGTGCTATATAATTTTTTATAACAATTTTTCACTTTTCATTTTTAAAATAGATTTGGGGATTTCCACAGGAAATTGAAATGTTGTACAGGTAAATCGAAAAAAATGAGCAAAAAATTAGTGAATTAGTGAATATGGCGGCTTTCACACCGTTAAAAACCTTTACTGAAAATGAAATGATTGAAATTGCAACACATTGTGATCCCTACTCAAGGTATTGTGAACTGGCAGAAGCTCTAGGCTTCACCAGCCTGTACATAAGCGTTGGTTTTTTCATTGCTTGTTTCCGTATTTTACATTTTAGGCGTCTGTAAATTAGTTATGGCCGACAAATTATTCCTACCGTTATGAAATATGATTTTTTGATTTAATTCATATTTTTCTTATTTAGTAATAATGTCATTTAGCTAAGTAAAGTAAAGTAATCTAGAGTAAGTATATATATAAGGACATAGAGTTCACTAGATTATTATATTTGCATTTTAATTTGCTGTCCAGTAAATTTTTGAAATAGAATTAAAATTCTGAAATAGTCAAAATAAAAGATTTTTTCATTTTCAAATTCAAATTATCAAAAGAAATTTTTAAAAATTAATAAATTTAGTGGCTGAAATCGAGAAAACACAAATATGGCAGCTACACGTATGGATTCTTAGAAGACCTCATCATCAACCAAAGCAATAATATTTCAGTTGAGTCACTAATGAGGGCCGCTAAAACTGCAAAACTTGAGTTATTGTATGAATACCTGACATCCAGATATTCTGGTTGCTATCTTTTCATCATTTTATTCTTCAAAAGTTTACTATTCTTTTAAAGTAACTTATTTTAAAAATAAATTCCTTTTAAAAGATAAAATTTGAATTATATTTATGATTCATAATCTTTTTACACACACACACACACACACACACACACACATTTAGATATCATAAGGCGCCACCATTCATGGAAGGTAGACTTTTTTGTTTCTTACAATAACAAAGTTTTACATAAAACTAAATAGTTTGAGGTGTCAATTTTTTACCCTTTTTTGTCTCTCTTCCTCCCCCCCTCTCTCTCTCTCTCTCTCTTCTCTCTCTCTCTCTCTCTCTTTCTCTCTCTCTCTGGGGTTTATTTATGTGTATTTTTTTAACAATTTATGATTATTAAATGACTTATGACTTTTAGAAATTTTTTTTGTTAAAAAACATTGAAAATAGTGATAATAATAATTAAATCAAATTTTTTGGTCAATTTTTATGTTTATTTAATCCATTTAATATTTTATTTATTCTTTATTCTCCAGTTACAGCAAAGAGGTTTGTATGAAAGTAAACTTATTTATTGATTGAGATTTAAAATTTGAAAAAGTTTGTTTATAAAAATTTGTAGATTGTAACAATCCCATCTGCCCTGTTATGCTGCCCTGATACTGCCCTGTTATTGCATCACCACCAAACCAACACGAACACGCACACACGAACACGCACACACGAACACACACACACACACACACAGACATACTCACAGACACACACACAGACATACTCACACATTTTCCCCATTTAGATGCGAACTCGTGGGGCAATGTGTTAATAGCAGGTGTCAGAGGCACGAAAGCAGTCAAAGAGATCAAAAAGTTTTTGTCAGACAACAATTTTCGCGTTTTTCTTGAAGATGAGAGTGGCTGCTTGAACGCTGAGAAGAAAGATATTTGGCTGACTAACACTTTGTTAAAAGTTTGTTGTTTGTTTTATTTATTTGCTCACCTCATACATCAATTATTTGCCTAACAAACGAACATCAACAGGTCGATTACGTGCTGATCCTAATTTCGCCCGACCACCCTGCTAAAGTGACATCGACCTACAAGGAACCGCAGGACCCCAGACAGCCCAACTTCACGATACAGATCGTACAGAGGTACATGCACATCCGCTGTCACCAGCCAACCTCCGCCCACCATCACTCACTTCTACCTAACGAGAATATAAAAAAATTCATTCCGGTGTTGATTGAAGGCGCCTGTAGGGACGACATGCCCGGTTGGATGGCCGGGGGGAAGACCCCCATCTTCACGTGGTCCAGAGATTACGTCGACATCTTTGCGTGCCTCGTTGACATCAACCTGCTTATCAAACGAGTCTTTGGCGACGTTGAATGCCGCGAAAACGAAAACTGTTTACACAAATGTTCGCACAGTTGTTCATTCAGATGTTCGCAGAGATGTTCACACAGAAGCGGTTCATGCTACGGTAGTAATACTTTATTATCTTCTTCTTGTCAATGCAGCATTCACCCTAAGAAGTTAGCGAGCATTTTGACGTCCTGCGCCAACATTTGCTCGTCACGTTGCAGTGCTGGCCACCAGCGGCATCGGCAGCACAAAAGTTTTAGTCCGTTTGAAGTGATGTGGAGGGATGTTGTCGGGATTGATGGGGGCGAGAAAGAGAAGAAGGAGAAGAAGATGATGACTTCCTTCAAACTTTCTGGATTGTTCTGTCTCGGCAAGAAAAGTGCTGGTGCATGCTGGAATAAACATCAGCAGCCTGCTTTGATTCATCAGCAGCAGCAACCACAACAGCTGCCACAACCACATCATCTGCCAACGGGACAGCAATTCAATCAGCTTGAACAAGACTGATCAACATCTGATCGTCAAATATCAACTAATAAATCAAATATTAACCATTGAGTGAGTGAATGTGCCATTGTTTGAATGAATGAATGAATGAATGAATTAATTAATTAATTAACGAAGGAACGTAAACTAGATGAATTAAAAAATCAATTTAACTTGAAAAACGTATTTGACGATGATTGGGATTATTAAAGTATTTTTTACTAACCAACATTATTAACGATATCATTAATAATTGTAAAAAAAATATAATTAAACAAATAATAATAATAATTTTAATAACGAAATAATACTAATCGTGATCATGTGACTTCATCGATCAACCATCTCTACAGATTAACAGACTACCATATAATGTACGATTTAATTGCTTGTTTTATTAATTTCTCATCATCACCATCATGGTCGTCATCATCGCCATTATGTTTGGTAAAAATGTTTTACATGTATCTAGTTCACATTCCAACTGCTACTTACCTTTATTTGCATTTTTGCCATCCCAATTTTCCGGTTTTTTGCATTTACCGTCTCATAAATTTGTATTACAATTTGAAATTTTCAAGACATATTTTTTAATACTTTTACACTTACTGCTGCTACTTCTGCTACTACTACTGCTGCTGCTACTACTACTGTTGCTGCTGCTGCTGCTACTACTTCTATCCGTAGGTCGTTGTTAGTTTATTCATTTGTTAATTTTCTATGTTTTTGATCATGTGATACTTTTTTGGAATCTATGTTTTTTATTGCTCCCTTTTTTATTTCTTTTGCCATTTTGGGTTTTTTCAAAATTTTTTGGAGGCAACATTCAGCAATGAACTGTTCTGAATAAATTTTTACTATAAAATTTGATGGCTCGTGTCATTTGTTTGCTTAGAACCGCCCACCCACACACACACACGCATGCGCACACACACACGCACACGCACGCACAGATACACACACAACTCGTAATTAATTATCGTAAGATCTATTAGATCCATAAAACTCAGCGAAGTATCGGTAGAAAATAATTTCGATAGCTACATTGTTTCATTCATTTTTATGAAGTTCGGTCTGGTGCCACTAATGAATGAATGAATGAGTGAGTGAGTGAGTGAGTGAGTGAGTGAGTGAGTGAGTGAGTGAGTGTGTGAGTGAATGAATGAATAATTGATTGATTGGTTGATTAATTAAACGAATGAGTGATTGAATGAAACCACAAATGAACGAACGAATGGAGCATTAGCAATATTGAATGGCAGGCGGCGAGTGAAAGATAGATGGAATAATAAAAAAAGGAATAAACAGATGTAATAAGGAGTGATTGAATGAGCGGAATGAAAGAAGGGATTGACAGAATTGTGAAATGACAGATGAGTATATATGTATTAATAATAGGGGTTTCCAATATTTAATACTTGTGTGTCACGCATATTCCATCCAATACAATATGCTTCCTTTATATGTGTTTGTTTGTTTGTATGTTTGTTTGTATGCATGCATGTTTATTAGTATGTATGTATGTATGTTTGTTTGTATGCATGTATGTATGCATGTAAGTTGTATGTATATATATATAGATATGAGAAAACTAACAAATCAACTAAACAACCAAAGAAATAAAACAATGCAAAGCCAAAACGAAAAAACTTCGAAAACTAAAACATTTGCCTATGCGTGTGTATGTGTGTATGTATGTGTGTGTATATGTGTATGTATGTGTTTGTGTATGTATGTATTTGTGTGTTTGTACGTGTTTGTGTATGTGTTTGCATGTATGTATATAAGCAAGCGAATTTTTTATAGTTTTGTGCACGCAGAGAAAGAAGGAAGATGATTTATGCATCTGGGCATAAGAACGTGCCACGGAAGAACATTGTGTTTTTGCTGTTGTTGCTGTGTTGTTGCATACACGCGCATCCAAACATACATTCGTACATACATACGCACGCACACATGCATACATACGTACACACGTATTCAAACATACAAGCAGACAGACAATGCAAACAAAGAACCATAATTATTTGGAATTGTTTTTAAAAGGGTAATGAATAATTATGTAGCAGGGAGCAATTTTTCATGGTTGATGATGCTTATTATTACTAATGTTATTACTATTGTTCTTGTTGTTTTTATTATTATTATTGTTATTATTATTGTGTTGCATGTGATGGTGTGACGGGTGCCTTATTGAGGCAGCAGAAAGGAGTCTGGGACTACCTGCTGTTTCTTTCAGGGACCAGGTTCGAACGCAAGCAGATCCCAGCCTACCCTAAAGCCCCGATGAAAGTGAATTATTATAGTTGCTGGTACCTCTGATGAATATTCATGAGAGAATTACAAATGACGTTGGTGATGATGATGATGAAGAGAAAGATGGAGAGAGATGGCAAGAGAGAGAGAGAGAGAGAGAGAGAGAGAGAGAGAGAGAGAGAGAGAGAGAGAGAGAGAGAGAGAGATGTAGATAACAAAGTTAAACCCTTTAAAGCAAAACAACGACCGTACACTTCACGTTTTTACGTTTTGTATACTTCATCTGCGCCCGCTTGCTTACCTATACGATTGTATGTGTGCGTGTATGTCTGTGTGTGTGCATGTACGTAAAGATACAAACAAATAAAATTACCGACAGGTTACCATACAAAAAATTACATACATGTGTATTTGTTGATGTGTACATTCATGATTGAAATACGTCCGTGTATTCAAAATTTGTTTACAAATCCAGAAACACAAATATGTGTGTATTCTATTGTTTATCATTGCCTATATACATATAATGTTTATGTAATATATATATATACAATGTACATAAATGATATACATAAGTATATTATACATATATGACATACACATACATATGTATGTACATATTCAACACACACACACTCATATGTATAGATATATATACATACAAGATATATAAAGACGACCCCATATAATGATACAAACATATGTAGTTTAAGTTTTATAGTGTACGTACAACGTGAAACATACAAAAGTAGCTTTTATAGTCGAGTTTCATTGAGTTTGTTGTTAATACATGTTGTTGCGTAATAATATCTGTTTCTGTAGTTTATTAGTCAAGTTTTACAGCATTGTGTTAGTGTTGGTTGGCTGGAAACTATATGGAGAGGAAAGGCGAGGGTATGTTTGTATTAATTTGTATTTATTTCGAATCGTGTGTGTGTGTGTGTGTGTATGTGTGAGTATACATCTGTATGTATATATGTATGTGTGCGTGTGTGTATGTGGTTTGTGTGTGTATTGATATTTTAATGTTTAACGAACGGATTATAAATAACACCAAGTTGCTATTTCTTGAATCATTAGTATTGTTGGTACATCTCCCTCGCTTGTAGCTTCAGCAGCAGCGTCATCAGCGGCGCCACCATCGCTGTCGTCATCAGCACCATCAGCATCCTAATCATCATCATCATCATATAACTCAGATGCATGTATGGAATGTGCTTTGGAAGATGACATGAAATGTTTGTTCGTTCGTTTGATGCAACATTTTAGATCCTCCCCCGCATCATCATCATCATCGTCGTCATCATCTTCATCATCGTCGCCAGTAACAATTCGTTTTTTCGATAATTTATTTTTATGTTTAATCATTTCTTAGATTTTATTCATATTTAAGCATTTCTTCATTTATTCATTCATTCATCCTAAAAATTTATCCATTAATTCATCCATCTATCCATCCGTTCAACCATTTAGCAATCAATCAATCCATCCATTCATCCATTTTTGTGAACCGTAAATCCATCATTTCAGCATCCAATCGATCAATCAATTCCTCCATTTATCTATCTTTTCATCCATTATTCAATCCATCCATCCGTTTATTAATCAATCCTCTCAACCAATCCAATAAACCAACCAAACAATCCACCATCCGTCAACAACAACATTTTAAAAAAATTGATTACTCTCCATGACAATAATGCTTCGTAATAGAGATACACGCGTAAGATTACATACAAATACACGTACGCACACACAAACACAGACACACACACACACACACACAGATACACACACAAACATTCATACATACGTAACTGTCCGATCCACTATCGACACCTTATTTTATGGGTCGTGAATGTCCATGAATGAAAGGAGGAGTGCAGCGTGTGAAGTCGCTGGTGACGATGATGATTATGATGTTCGTGATGATGATGATGATGACGATGTTGTTACTGGTGACGATGATGATTATGATGTTCGTGATGATGATGATGATGATGACGATGTTGTTACTGGTGATGATGACGATGACAAAGAAGATGATGTTGACATACTTGAAGTAGAAATACTAAGGCACCCATCTGTCACAATGTACATACATACATACATACATACATATGCACTGCACACACATACACACATACATACGTACATACATACAAACATGCATACAAGCATACATGCATGCATACATACAAACATACATGCATACATAGCCATCAATCACAGCGTACACATACATACGCTATGCATCAACACGTATGTACGACTTATCTTCAGGGAAACACGCATATAGACTTTTTCCCCACGTACACACACACACACACACACACACACACACACACACACATGCATACACATACACACATACATACAAACAGACATTTTTAAGAGTGTTGTTTATTTATAAACTAGTTTCGAAGACATCATTGTAAAATATGATACGGGTTTATATTAGGCGTTATTTTAAATTTCTGTTCACTCGCATTTGAATCTTCCTCATCGTCATCGTCGTCATCACCATGTATCTATATTCACATGAAAAATTTGTTTCACATATAAACAAACATAACATACTAGTATAGAGGCCACATACACACACATACAAACAGACAAACATACATACATACGCAAATAAACATACAAAAGTTATGTCAAATGTGGTAATGTTATTACATTTTCATCACATTTGCACCGCTGGTCAACAATGGTCAGTAATACAATGAAACAGCATAATGTGAGCTATTTGCATGTGTTATGTGTGTTTCTTTGTATGTGTGTGTATCTGTGTGTGTGTGTTTGTGTATGTGTGTGTGTGTTTGTGTATGTGTGTGTGTGTTTGTGTATGTGTGTGTCTGTGTGTGTTTAAAAACTTCCAGATTCCACACTGCAGCGTGTGCCATTGTTATTAACTATCTCAGATTAAAGACTGACAATATATCTAGGGAATATTAGGAATAATAATAATAATAATAATAATAATAATAATAATAATTATAATAATTATAATAATTATAATAATTATAAATAATAATAATGACAGTGCATTAACAATCATTTTTTCGGCCAAAAACATGTTTTATGAATGAAACAGCAATTGCAAAATAGTAATAGTAATAACAACAATCATTATTATGAATAATAAAAATAATAACAAAATAGTAATAATAACAACAAAATAAAAATAATAATAAAATGAATAATGATCGTTCAATAGAGAAGATAATTATGCAAGCTCTCAGGATAATTATGAACACGAAATTAGGAGCTTGTTAACTGGCTCTAATCAGGTATATAGGTAGTTAACAGGCTACTCTAGCCTTTGAAGACATCAGCTTAATGTCATTTTTACCGATGTTTCCTTCTCCCCTGTTACTTAATGCCTTGCATGTAATGTAATTTGAAGCATGGATGTAAATAACATTATTACTATTATTATAGTTGTTGTTATAATTATTATCGGTAATAATAATAATGGTATTATTTATGCTGTATAAAATACAAAAGCATAGTTGAGAGTAACTTAGGATTGGTTCTCTAACAAAAGAGGCCACAATTTGCATGAAATAAATTATCACTAATGACTATTGCACGCATTAATAATGAAAATAATAATTTTAATAATAAATTTTGTATTATATTATTATTATTATTACTGTTGTTGTTGATGTTGATGTTGTTGTAGTAGTTGTGGTTGTTGTTGAGGTTGTTGTGGCTGTTGTTGTTTGATGGGTAGAAAAATTTTAATAGCGTTCATTATTTGCTATTTTTGTAATTTATTCGGCAAATTTTTAGAAGACCGTCGCAGTAGTACTAGTAGTAGTAGTAGTAGAAGTAGTAGTAGTTTTACTGCGACGTAGCGGTGGCGGCGGTGGTAGCAGTGGCGGCGGTGGTAGCGGTTGCGGCGGCGGTGGTGGTGGTAGTGGTGGCAATGGTAGCGATGGTGGCGGCGGTGGTGGCTACCTACTGGCCACCACTACCACCACAAGCACGCACAAATACACACACAGCTCGTAATTAACCACCACCGCTACCACCATCACCACTACTACTACTACTACCTACTACTACTAATGCTACATCATCATCATCGTCGTCGTCGTCATCGTCATCATCATCAGTATGTTTATAATTGTTCTCTTGTACTTACAGATACTTTTGTCTTTCGGAAAATTTTTATGCCGGCTGAAGATTGGAAGCATTAAGAAGTAATTACGGAGAGGTAGCAGTTGCCAACAAACTATTGTAATTACTCACCTGTCAATTTCTCGCAAGCTACTTCTACAACAGCAACGACAACAACAACAGCAACGACGCCGACGACAACACCACCACCACCAACAACAACAACAGCATGGAGGGTCCGAGAATAGCGCACCAGCCCATGAAACAGTCCAGACTTCTTACTCCAACTTCAAAATCATCAGCGCTATCACCTCTGCAACAACACAAACAACAACATCCGCAACTAAATTATGACAACCAGTCCTTACGTCATTGTCCGTCGCGTGACGTCATCCAACAAAACAACAACAGCGGGATTCCCCAGAGTTTCAGTTTCGTAGAAAACAATTGTAGCAATAGCAGCAACAGAATTAACAACGCATCGCTGCTGAAAGCGCAGTACAAACAATTCAACACATCAGCAGCAACTGCAACAACTGCAACAACAACAACTGCAACAACATCAACAAAACCATCAACAATCGCTTGCCTATCCCCAAATTTCTCTTCGCATCGCAACAAATCTCCGACTGCATCAACATCAACAACAACAACAACGTCATCATCACCACCAGCCCACCAATCAGCGTATTTGGCGGGAAACTACAATGGGGTGGCAAGCCCTCCACTCCCCATAGAACCTTACGTAACCGTCGAATATCATCATCAACATCGACCTCAACAGCAAAAAATACTGAGCAACAAAAATGTTTTAGCAACAGCAGCGGAAGAAGCAACTACAACGACGACAACAACTTCAACAAATGCAAATGGTGGTGGTGGTGGTTGTGGTGGTGGTTCTTCACAGGAGTTGGATGATGATGAGAAGCTGAAGGTTCTCGCTCAACATATCGATGTAAGGATTATTTTTGATGGATGGATGGATGAAATGGATGGATGGATGAATGGATGGATGGATGAATGAATGGATGGATGAATGGATGGTTGGATGATGAAATGAAATACAACGAAAAAAATCAATGAATCATCTAAGTATGCTTTCAATTTAAACAACGTTAAAAAAGGCTTAGTCGTAGTTGTTGTTGTTGTTTTTGTTGTTGTTGTTGTGATATTATTTTTCAAACGCTTTTGCAGTTGCTAGGATTTTTTTACAACACACTGTTTGTGTATT